>NC_052500.1:79355274-79427730 GCF_016617805.1 Bactrocera tryoni | reverse complement strand
GCCAGTAGGATCCCACGTTAAACACTGTCACATTGTTGTCAACAGTGACGTGAGTGCCAAGTCGCGAGTGCGACGACTGTTTCTTTGATGACAGGAGATATTTCGTCTTGCCCTCGTTCACTGCCAGACCCATTTGTTTTGCTTCCTTGTCTAGTCTGGAGAAAGCAGAACTAACGGCGCGGGTGTTAAGGCCGATGATATCAATATCATCAGCATACGCCAGCAGCTGTACACTCTTATAAAAGATGGTACCTTCTCTATTAAGTTCTGCAGCTCGAACTATTTTCTCCAGAAGCAGGTTGAAAAAGTCACACGATAGGGAATCGCCTTGTCTGAAACCTCGTTTGGTATCGAACGGCTCGGAGAGGTCCTTCCCGATTCTGACGAAGCTTTTCGTGTTGCTCAGAGTCAGTTTACACAGCCGTATTAGTTTTGCGGGGATACCAAATTCAGACATCGCGGCATAGAGGCAGTTCCTTTAGGTATTATGGATTCAAAATCTGAGCAACTTTGTTTCATTGTAAGAAATATAACTAATATGTATTTCAAGTCACTTAACGGCTAAAAATGGTTCTCACATAATTTTTATGAATGTGGAAATAAATATTGCTGCGCTTCAAACATTATTTCATAAAAATAAAAAAAATTATGATTTGTCAATCACTGAATTGTGTCTGAACTCGAGTTTTCGCTGTTATGCCTGGCGACTGCAACGACTCACACAAATAAATGCCAAGTAAATAACTTTGACAAATTAACAGCAATAAAATTTACATAAGTGAAGCATAAAAAACATACACACACATACTAGCGTCACAACCAGCACACATACATTTGCATAACTGCACATGAACGCACTTTGCGGCGAGCAGACACTTGGTCACCATTTGCCAATTGTTGCACAAAAATATTAACCACAACATATTGCTCGACGAGCATGAATCCATGGCATGCTGTTAAATCAGCGCATAGACAAGCGCTGAGCAGCGACAGACAAATAGACACGGGGAGACAGACAGTTAGACGCTTAGACCAACACTGATTGCAACATCACGCAATTGTCATATGTTGTTGCTGCCACAGACGCAGCAGCGGCACCGGCAGCGGCAACGAGCGCGACACTCCTGAAATCAGTAGCAAATTGCGGCACCCAACAACTGTCAACTTTGTCAGCAGGGGGTTGAGCAATTAAAAATGACATGCCAGTTTATGCAAATTCGTGGAATGACACAAAGAAACTATGAGATACGCAGCGACTAATGCTCAACACTGTATGCATGCATACATACGTGTCTATGTGTGTTTGGGCGTTGTGATAATAAAATCCTCACATTGGCTAATAAGCATGAAATTCTACAGTCGTAGCGGGGTTTAGTTGCAAATACCGTTAAAAAAGCAAATCGGCGTGTGAATTTTGTAATCGAAAACCGCACGAAATAAATGAAAAAAATTATATAAAAATGTTTACAGTTGCATGCTGCTATTCAACATGCTTAAATGTATGTGTGTGTGTGTGTAAAGCAGCCTCTGGTGGGCCCCCAGCTCCCTCCAGCGAGAATCTTTTGACGCAAATTGCAAGACTTTTTGCTTGGCACATGGAAGTTGTCACCATTAACCAGCCAAATCTTGTGGCGTTAATTAACTATGCGTCGTAAATGCGTATACCCACACATACTTATATACATATACATACATACATGTGCATTTAATTGCCTACATAAATAGTGTTGGCATTAATTAAGCATATGCGCAGAAATATCGCAGTGTCTCATTGACGTTTTTAATTGATTAACAGCATGTGGTGGGATTTGCGAATTTTTCTGTGAATTAGATAGTCATTGGGGCTACTGTAGGTATTTTTGGCGTAAATAACTGTACATTTATGCATATAGACTTAATTTGCCAGAGAAGCAGTTTCGTGGTTCGTTGCTAAGGCTATTTTTCTCCGAAAGCGCCTAAAGGAATCTTACTTATAGAAACATATTATGCCATAAACTCGAGTTTATTGACAGATTGACAATTTTGGTGTTTAACATTTAACTCTATTTATAAAAATTCTTCTCGAACACTTTTTTTATTTTTAAAAAAGATAAAAGCTTTCATTTTAAACTCTAGAGTTTCTTAAACATGAAATTTCTCCATTAAACTCGAGTCTTACATTAACTATATAGATGTGCGTACGCTCCGAGGTCCTAACATCGACTCGGACCACTATCTTGTGGGATCCAAGATAAGCACCCGCCTCTGTGCAGCAAAATACGCATGCCAACAAACTCAAGGAAGGTTCGACGTCGAGAAGCTGCAAACACAATAGACAGGCGATCGATTCTCTGCCCGACTTGCACTCCTACTCTCTGAGAGCACTCGTCAACAACTCGCTATAAGGTAACTGATGCCGTCCCATATCTCAAGCTCCTTACGTTCAGCGGGAACCGAAACCATTGTTTTTTGGAAAATGCAAATGAACAGCTGGTACGATGAGGGGTGCCGAGTCGCAGTGGAAAGTAAACAGACTGCCTACCACGCAACGTTGAGATCGACCACAACACGTGCGGCATGGGATAGATACCGAGAGTTGAAGAGGGAAGCGAGACGCGTTTGCAGACAAAAAAAAGAGAGAGGTCGACAGGGATAAATTGCACGAAAGGATGCGACGAAGACCGGAGCAAACTCTTGTAGCCCTGCCAATGACGATCTAGCGACTGATGCCCATATCATACTAAAATTATAGAGGGAACACTTCTCCAGCTTGCTGGATGGTAGTGAAAATTGAGCAATACCAAAAGCTCCGTCGAGATCAGGAAGGACTTCTCCGAGCCGTTCGATACCAAACGAGGTTTCAGACAAGGCGACTCCCTTTCATGCGACTTCTTCAATCTACTCTTGGAGAAAATAATTCGAGCTAAAGCACTAAATAGGGAAGGTAGTTTCTTCTATAAAAGTGTACAACTGCTGTCGTACGCCGATGACATCGATATCGTTGGCCATAACAACCGCGCTGTTAGTTCTGCTTTCTCCAAGTTAGACAAAGAAGCGAAGAAAATTGTTCTGGTAGTGAATGAGGGCAAGGCGAAAAATCTGCTGATGAGTCGGTATTACGAGTTTTCGAGAGATAAGTCTTGCGGAAGCTTTATGCTCATTTGCGCATTGGCAACAGCGAATACCGCAGTCGATGAAACGATAAGCTATACAAGATATACGACAACATGGAAATAGTTCAGCGAACTAAGAGACAGCAACTACGCTGGCTAGGTTATGTCGTCCGAAAGGATGAAAGCACTCCAGCTCGGAGAGTATTTAACGCAGTACCGTGGGAAGCAGAGGAAAAGGAAGATCTACACTTCGTTGAAGATTTCAGAAGGAGAAAGGCCTGGACGCAAAATAGAGAAAAGAAGAACGACTGGCACGCTGTTGCCAATAAAGAAGAAGCATAATAAAATATGTAATAATCATTTTTTAAGCTACCCTGAAGTATATTTTTCTTTTAATGAGTTTTTTTTTGGAGGGTCGCCATTTTGTCGAAGTTAAAAATTTCGACTAGTGCTTTGATAATTACCTCTATTCATCGCGGTAATAACTTTTTTTTTTTGGGTTCTTTGGATTTTAGGCAATTTTGAGCGCTAAAACCTTTCTCAACTATAGACATCTTGTTTGTTTAGGTCCTCCTGGAGACCAGCTACGGGAGCAAAGGAGTCTAAAATTGAAATATTTTGTGAACACAAAATTCTAAACTCGAGTTTATAGTTTTATTTTTACGTTCCTGCGTTTTGATTCCACTTAATTCATTATGCCACAACTCGAGTTGCTTCACTCAAATACTTTGATCTTATCAATTAACTCGTTTTCGTGGGACCAACAGCAGATAGCTGCATCCAACCCTTTTCTGCATTCTTTGTTCACACACTTACTTAGATATATGTATGCCGCGCGTCGAAGCAAGAAGCGCAGACTGTTTGGAGCCACAGTTGTCGCCTTGCACATGCGTTGCGCTCCGCTGTGGTGTGCTCACACAGCAACGCAATGCCAGCACAATCGATGCATTCCTACGCAAAAGCTGGCATGAGTTGCTGCCGCGCAGGCGCTCCAGACTCCGGCTGTGGTGCTGCAACATTTTGTTGCTGCGTTGCTGCGCCCAAACATTCGCTGAATTCTCGCAATGATTGTGGCAAGAATTTGTTTTCAACTTGTTGTAGTTGCTATATACAACTCGATGTTGTTCTTGTTGCATTTGAGTTTTCATTTTCATTTTATTGCAATAGTTGTTGTTGTTTTACGAGCTCGTTGACATTTTTATGGCGATTGGAGCGCTGTTGCCACAGCCCAAATGCCGCTGCAGCAAAGTTCTACGACGTAGTTGTTGTTGCTGTTTGTTTGTTGCGCTCACAATTGCAGTTGTGCTGCCACTTGGTATTTTGTTGCATTGTTGTTGTTGTTTTTCAAGCTAACTTGCTTGCGTTTTCCGTAACCGCGGCTCAGTCTGTAAATGCGACACAGTTGTATACACAATATAATTGTTGTTGTTGTTCGTATTGAGGTTAGTGCGTCCTAGGTAAGCGCTCAGCAAACAAATGCCATACAACAACAAAGCAAATACTTGTAACCACACCATTGACACTTGCCGTCAATATAGAATGCGCGTATGCAACGGTAGTAGCAAACAACATCAATAAATACTTATATAATAAAAAGAAAAACTAAACAATTACAACAACAACAAATGTATGGTATTTTTACAACTGCTGCGCCATCGGAGCTTTTTGCCACTAACGGTTCACATAGCTGTGGTAAATTGAATTCACTCATTTTTATTGCCGCGATTTTTCGTCGGTTTTTGCTTCGTGATTTTTCAATATTTTTCTTGATTTTCTGCCGTTTGATTGACAGCTGAGTGGTTGGGATTTTTTGCTCCGCAGTTGTTAACATATCCTCTTGGCGGCTTTCTGTTGTTGCAGCTGCCAATGTGATGCTTGTTTTTTTTTTTGTTGTTCTTGTTGTGTTGTTGGTTTTTGTTGCTTATCTAAGCCGCAACATTACTCGACTCGCCGCTTCATTAGTTCAGTAATTTGAAAAATTTGTGTTAAATACTTTCAATTAATTCGAATGCGAGGGAATTGCGCAGAAAAAATTCCATATTTTGCGGAACTTGTTCGATTAGTATCTCTTCGCGCTGTGGAAAATATAAGTATGTACTATGCGTAGGATAGGTTGAATACATCTTAACTATAATAAATTTCAGATGATTTGGATTTTTAAAGTGAAATGCCAATTCAGCATTATAGAAGAAGAAGATGAATTCTTGGAAGACCAGAACACCTAAACTTAAAACTTGTCGAGATAGAGTTATACGAGTATGTACTACATACATATGTATGTATATAAATGATCACGATGGCGAGGCAAGTTGCAATCCGGATCTATCCCTTCGTACGTCCGTTTGGACTATAACTCGAAAGATAAGCAGGCATCGGATTCAGATGAGCGCTATGATGACGACGAAAAGCGGCATGTCACAGGTTCAGATGATTCCGATGAAGTCAATGTAATAAGCGTTCTATTTTCGCATCGTCGTTGTTCTGCTCACTATCGTTTAGCTTACCGTCGGGAAGCAGATAAACAGTCTTTAGTCAATCGATCGAAACTGTTACGTCAGAGGTTTTTCATGCCTTGAAATGAGTCGGTGAGGTCCTTATACGATGAAGTGAATGCATGTTCCATAGCATCGCGAAGAACAAAACCGTGTGAACTTTTCGTTAGTTCATTAAAAATTAACGCTTCCTGGATTAGAGTACAAGGTCTGCGAAGTAGTTTTTCAAACGGATTGTCATATTGGATGGTGGCAAACCAGATCATAGTGAACTAGTTGGAAATTCACCTGGTAGACGAATTGACTCTCCATAAACGAGATCGGTGGGAATGCCGGTCATATTTTCCTTGCAAGCGGCGCGAATTCCAAGAAGAACGATGGGTAGCATTTCGACCCATGAGTTGTTTTCGTGACAACGAATAGCATCCTTCAAGTGACGGTGAAGACGTTTCACCATTCTATTCAACTGCGGATGGAAAGTGGTGGTACGTTATTATTTACTGCCGAAGAGACGACCGAGATCGTTAAAGAGTTGACTCTTAAACTGGTCGGCCATGATTCGTAACGGTACTCCGTAGCGACATCTCCATCATACAAAAAGTATGCGGGCAACACACTCGGTCTCGGTATTATCAATGGGAAGTACGTCTGGAAACCTGGTGAAAAGATCGATGACTTTCAAGCAGTTACGATACCCCTTGAAGGTACGTATGGTCCAATGATGTACATCTGGATATGTTCGAAACATCTTGTGTGGCATGGAACATTTTGGGTTGATATAAATATCTTCAAGCATACACACTTACCATATATTCATCCTATAGGAGAATGAGTGTGGCACCGCTCACTTTTAAGTGAAAATCACAAAAACAGGCAAACCAATTTCAACCAAATTCGGTATATAACACTATCCTTACTCCGCAGCGTGAAATTGAATCGGAAAATAACCACGCCAACTTCCCATATATCAAATATTTCATTCCATCTGATTCTTTCACTTTTCAGTATACAAATCGAAAACCAATGAAATTATGTTATCTTACATCTAAAAATGTTCGAAAACGGGCTATAAATTTTCAGACCTTTATATGCCGAATATATAAACCTAAGTGCAACGAAATAGCACCGAAAATAGTGATATAAGACTATGAAATAGAACAATCAAACTAACAGAATGTCTTTTTCTGGTATTATTGAAGAACCAGAGATATTTTAAAAAGGAACAAAATCAGAACAATGCTTTACATAGCCTCGATAAGCATTTCCAAATTCCGAGTTCACTTTATACCTTATACTACTGTGCCCAAGAAATAAGGTGACACAGTATTTATTATGAAAATTCTTTATTTATTCTTCCAAATCAATTTCATCCCCTTCAAAGTAATCCCCTCCCGATGCAATGCACTTATGCCAACGGGTTTTCCAATCTTCGAAACACTGGTTGTAGTCACTTTCTGGGATGGCCTCCAGCTCCGTCTTCGCTGCGGCTTGAATCTCCTCTATCGTATAAAAACGGTGTCCCCGGAGCGGTCTTTTGAGCTTGGTGAACAGCCAGAAGTCGCACGGCGCCAGATCAGGTGAATACGGTGGTTGCGGAACGATATGGGTTGAGTTTTTGGCGAAATGATCACGAATTACGAGGGCAGTGTGGGATGGTGCATTATCGTGGTGTAAAAACCAAGAATTGTCTTTCCACAATTCCTGCCTTTTTAGGCGGATAGCGTTACGCAAACGACGCATAACCTTCAATTAATACTCCTTGTTGACTGTTTGACCGGTTGGAAGGAATTCATAATGCACAACACCACGATAATCGAAGAAAACAGTCAACATGACCTTGATTTTTGAGCGACTTTGGTGCGATTTTTTTGGTCTCGGCTCTCTTTTGGCACGATATTCGCTCGATTGATCGGTTGTTTCGGGGTCGTAAGCATAGATCCAAGTCGCATCGCCTGTTATAATGCGTTTCAATTATGAATAGCCAGAAGTCACACAAAGCTTGTTCAGGTGAAAACAATGGTTGCGGCACGATTATTGGTTAAACATTTGGCGAAAAACTCACGAAGAATCAATACAATCAAATAGCATTCCTTGTTGACAGTTTGGTCGGTCAGAAGTTAATCGAAGAAAACTGTCAACATAACCTTGATTTAGGTGCTGCTTCGACATGGTTTTTCCGACTTCGGCTCACCTATGCACGATATTTGGCCGATTGATAATCTGTTTCCGGGTCGTCAGCATAAATCCAAGATTCATCGCTAGTAATAATATGTTTCATGACATCCTGGTAATCGGAAAGCATTGTTTTACCGACGCTAACGGGACGCTTTTTTTCGAAAAACTTACTGATTTTGAGACCAATCTTTTTTCGAAATTATTTTTCTAAAATAGTGTTCTCTTACTTAGTTGCCGACAGTTATTTTTCTAATACATATATTTTTTATAATTAATTTGATCTCATGAAAAACTTTTAAAATTTTAAATCTCTAAATTTTAATTTTATGTGATCTTCATCAAAATATGTGACCTGGTCTATGAAAAGGGGCTACGTCTGTTTCTCGTTATCTCATTAATTGTCTCCATTTTCTTGATACCTAAGCCCCCTTTTCATAGACCAGGTCACATATATTTTTCCTGATCTTAAACATATTTTTGAATGAAACATATTTAAATATTAATTTGAAAAATAATTATTACCCAAACAATAACTAACTGTGAGCGTAGATTATGACACTCACACAATTTAAATGTTTTGATTTTATTCATTTTAAATAAATTATTCTCAATTTTTCTCACTCTAATGGAGCCACCACCAATCAAATCGCCATTAAATGCTAGATTCCATTATAAACACTACAATTGTGGCCATAGCCTTTGAAATAATATTCGCCTACAGCAGCTATTGTTGCGCAACACTTCGCATACACCAGCCATATTCTTGCAACACGCTACATTTGCATACACAAACACACACACAAACATCTGGCGTACCATTCACAAACTTCTTTAGGCCAACAGCGGGGCTCAAGACCGCGCGGTAATAGACACATTAAAGAAACATCTCAGCAAGACTTCTCACATTTCATTGCACAACGCAAATACGCAGAGCGTCATAATCCCCGACAAGTCATAAATCATCGGTGTTGACCTTATCAGTCAGGCGATAGCGTTGCCAGTTTGACACAGCGCTCATCGCTCAAATGAGTGGCCATAAAGTCAGCTGGCAAGCGCAAAATTTGTGCAGCGAAAATTTAGCTGCCAAAAGAGATTTTCCGCCATCGCTTTACAGTTATTATTAAGTGTTGTTGTTGTATAGTGTTTTGCATGTCAAAATTGGCCAGTGTGTAATGCAATTAAAGCGCTTGTATTTAGCTATAAAAATATGCATTTAATGTTTCTATCTATATATGTCATATGTACGTCAGTGTGTACGTGTCCATGTAGTCGGCTGAGTCAGCAGGTGATCAGAATGTTTCGCACTGGAAAAGTTATAAAATTAGTTTATGACACTAATGAAAACTCTGCAGCATGGATCATGTATCATAAACTGGTGTAGCGTAGCTCATAAAATTTATTAACGAGAGTGTACCCTTCAAGTGGACTAAGTGAATGTCAGCAAAACCAATTAGCGCCGAATGACATGAGTTTCAACACAATTATGACACAAATCCGCTAAACTTATAATATATGAATTGATTTGGAAAAAAGACATGAGCTAAAAATAGTAAGACTTTGTTCATAATTTTAAAATTCCTAATTTATTCCTCAAAATCTATGTAATCCCTCTTGGCCCAATACAATTGTGATAACTTTTTTTTTCCAATTCTCGAAACATTTGTTAAAGTCAAGCGATTCACTTTTAATGGCTGAATAGGCAGAAGACACATGATGCTAAATCGCTCGAATATGTTGGTTGTGTCACGATCGACGTATAACACTAAAATAGTATACCTTGTAGACAGTTTGGCCGGTCGGAAGGAATTCGGGATGCACCACACCTCAATAATCGAAGAAAATTGTCAACATAACCTTAATTTTTTACCTGCCTTGACATGGTTTTTTCGCCTTCAGCTCACCTATGCCACAATATTCGTCGACTGACCGTCTGTTTCCGGGTCGTTAGCATAGATCCAAGACTCTTCGCCTGTAATCATACGTTTCATAACATCCCGGTAGTCGCAAAGGATTGTCTCACGGGCGTTGTCGCGACGCTATTTTTCCAAAAAAACTGAAGTGCTTTTGGAACCAATCGCGCTCTCACTTTTCTTAGGCTCAAACGATCCGTTCGGAAATTCCAATGATGACAGTAAGATCCCTGACTGTTAATCGTCGAATCTGAAACACCAGTTTCTTTTATTTTATTGACATGGTGATCATCAGTTGATGTATATTGCTGTTCTGGACGTGGTTCGTCAACGCGTTCTCGACTCTCTTTGAATAACCAATAACCAATCCAAATGACTTGCTTGGCTTATGCTTCTCCATCATTCTGAAAGTTTGTCAGCAGAAATTTGATTCCGCACACAAAATTTAATGGAACTTCTTCGTTGAATAATTTCACTCATCGTAAAAATCGCCGAATGCGCTTTAGGTACTTCAGAAAGACAACCCTATACTAAACACTAATGATTATTTTGATTTGATATTTGGCACTGATGTTATTGACAGTCAAACCAAACTAGAAAAAAAAAATATTTCGAAGAATGGGTTTCCGCGCGTAACTATTCCGAACTTGACGATTGCGTAGGATATTTCACTACCATCAGCTCAAGGGTGGGATAAAATTCCATATGCGGCGAAATCTAAAACTATGAATCAAAGTAGTCTCTTTAAATAGAAATAGTTTGTTAAAAAATCTGTCAACCTTTCAGAGACGGTTTTATTTCTTGCTTTTTCTTTAAATAACCTGATGTCATATTGATGTTCCTTGTACTTTAGGTTTTATGTTTTAGATGGTTAGACAGAACCAAGCGAACTCGCAGATGCCCAATTGTCTCAAATTCTACTTTTGAGGCGATTCACCTCTATTCGGATATTTAGATCCAAGGGCAATGGGATTGTCTTTACAGATTGTTATGAGGTCTACTATATAATCAGGTACTCTGGTGTTTCTGGCTCCATATCGCAAATTACCCGTTTGTACAAGGGGCTATACGCATGTTGAAAAAGTCATTTGATGAGACGAGGTAACATTCTTTCTTTCATATCCGTCTGCTGTCATGTGAAGTATAGTCTGTTTTACTGAATCAAAATTACAAAATCAAATATAATTTTTGGTTACGCTAAACGATTTTTGTCTGTCGAAACTCTTCAAGCTTTTCGTCGTTGTGTTCTTACGGAACCGCACTTCCGGTTCAATAGTTGCTTAAATAATCAATATCGAACGAGTGTTATATCAATATTATTAAAAGGAGTCTATGCATGTGCCTTGCTTTGCTTTCTACCTTATTTAACCTCGCTTCGCAACCGAAGCATTTCCGACTAATTTCCATAGTAGTCCATAAACTTTCCCGAATGAGATGTAAATATATGTTTTACAAGAGCTTGAGGATTTGTGGGACAGAGTGTGAAACCTTATTAAAACTTCTTCTTAAGATCAAAAAATTAGTTAAGATCGACCGCCTAGGGATGATTTCATACACAAATGGAGGCAAAACGTGACAGATATATGTATCTATAAATAAAAATGGTTTTGCATTATACCTCGGGTTGAGAGAAAATATGCATGTCTTCCTAAGGTTACTGCTCTTTGATCTCCGCCATTCCAAATTTTAAAGCTAGAATAGAGATTATTTTTTAAAACAATCGGAAAATTTTGAAACAATAAAATCAACTCTATACTTTTTTACACTTTTCATAAATTTTTACTGTTTTCTTGTTTTTTGAGCACTTTTGTGCAATGAGATCATTTGCTCCACAGCCTAATCGTCCAGTTTCCTGTTAGGATGGTAAGGATGTAAGTTGCCATCGAAGTCATCTAACGGTAGGTTCAGGAAATGTGTTGTTTCGTCGGGGTCGGACCCAAGGGAAAAATGTGTAAAGAGGTGGTTAGTGTCATAAGGGGACTCGTTGCACGCTGGACACTGGACATATATTCGATATGTCAGGGTCGATTCTGAATAAGTAGGAGGTTAATCTGATACAGTATCCAGAACGAAACTATGCAAGGGTCACTCTCGATTCTCACGCCAATTCGAGCTCGTCGTCTGCAATGGATGGTGGTTTGACTCCAAGTACGCTCTCCACTGAGAAGGAATCGGTAAAGGTGTTAATGGCCCCCTATTTATTTCTTCTCAATTTAGAGTTTTTACCTCGAAACAGTACGGATGATTGTCGACCGCTCAGGTAATTCATGGTCCACCTCTTCAGCTCTGGAAGGAGCGTAGAATATTCGATGTCCCCAAGTAGCGTTGTATCTAACCGCGTTTGGATCGGTATGTTTTAGTTTACCCCTCAACAGTTCCCATTCAACTCCAGCCTAAAGTTCATCAACTCACCACGAGATTCTAATATCAGTGTCTCTGTTCCTTTGAAATTTTTTTGAAACTTCAAACATTAATCTACTCGAGCATGACATTCCGTAACGATCGATATTTTGTGAAAAGCTTAACCGATAAATGACTGAAAATATAATTTCAACAAATCCAGTCAAGTGATAATCAAATTCCAAGATTTTTGTGTAATTATGAAATAATTTCCAAACCCATGACTACCACAACCCGTTGGGCGGTGGAAAAAATTGCTATCAAGCCACTGTTGCAGCATAATTCAACACAGAATTCTCTATTTGTTTACGAAAGTGGCATGTAAAATACTGCAAAGGGCACAATTTTTGCCTTCCTCATACAATAAAATGAAAAGCAGGCAGTTTTCAGTGACGGCGGCGACTCGTTATATGTACAACGTGCAGCTCTAGGCCAAGAAATCGCAATGTTGCACGTTTGATTTTTGAATTGTGCATTGGTAGTCTAGAGACACACACTAGGAGACTGTCTGGGCGGCAGCCGACACGTAGTTCGGACAGTATGAGTATGTTAGTAGATATGTGCATTTATAAATGTGGGTACTTGTTGTGGAGACTTTAGTGGCCTACGACGCTGTTTGTGACTGACTTTGAATTCGGTTGGCGGTGGCACAACATTAGGCAGCTGATTGATTGTCAAACGTGAGCGGAAAACAGAAGGCAAACTAACTAACAATAATAAAACATAATCACGGGAAATTATAGTCATTAGAAGAAATATAAAATTTGTACATATAAATATGATTGTACTCGTTTATACGACGAGGAATACGTGTACCTAGTTTTTCAAGACCGTATTAGAAGTTTATGTCTAACAAATATGCGAACGGTTTTGACTGTCTAGTTTTGACTTAGCCTAACCAGCGCATTCGTTGAATATTTAGCTCATACAGATCGTGATTCTATCTTCTCAGATATCCATCTCTCAAGCGGACGCTTTAAAGATCTTGCGAAGAACAGTTTTCCCGAATGCTCCAAGTGATTTCTCATTTCCGTTCTTCATTGTTAATAATTCTGCGTCGTATAATAGGACAGGAATGATAAGAGACTTATTGAGCGTAATTTTTGTTCGTCGAGAGAGGTATCAGATTCTCAATTGCCTTACGAACTCAAAGTAGCAATTTTTGGCAACAGTTATTCCACGCTTGACCTCCATCTGGTTGGTCTTTATGCTGGTTTCAAGATAACAAAATTCTTCACTTTTATAAATTTATAGCTGCCAAAAGTGGTGTAGTTCCCAAGACGCTTGGAATCTTTGTGTATAGCCTGCAGGTACTTTGTCGTGTCCTCACTCAGCTCAAAACAACCTCTTTCGCTACTTTGCCTAAGCTGAAGAGTATGCGGTGACGGCTCTGTGTTTAAAGGCTCTGACTGCAATGGCATCTACACACCCTATTGTCTTTTCAGAGTAAATTGCGTGACTGTGGTTCAGATTAGCTGCGGGTAGCCATTTTTCTAGCCATTATATGGAAGAAGGCGAACAAGTGGGAATTAGCCTGTCTGAAAACTTCTCTGGTATAGAAAGACTCGGACGTTTCTCCCGATTTGACGGACCGGATGGGTTCTCAAGGTCATTACGCAAAATGAGTTTATAATATATATACATATGTATTGGGGCTACTCAACGATATGAACGCAATTCGATTCTAAAAAACGCTTGTCTCAACTAAAAGGAGTCTTTAAAGGAGCATCGACCAAATTTGGTGCCGAAAGTATAAAACTACAGCATCGATTGAAGCTTTGTGGAATTCTTATTGATGATTTATGGAACTCTGAACCAGAATTGAGACTTTTCATGGAATAAAATATAAATATGCTAATCAAATATTTATATTTCTCAATAGGTTTTTGCTATTCTTAAAGACGCAACCAAGTTTTAGGTTTTCCAACTGTCCAAGATATCAACTGTAGACGTCTCTTATACTATTATACACGTAATTTCATTTACATGTACTCTATTTTATAGTTCTCATCCAGTTAATGAAACTAGGAATACTTGTAAATCGACCAAAAATTTAGTAAGTTATACTCAAGCTCGTATGAAGGGTTAAGATTTATAGGCCTCTCTTTAATTTAAAAAAAATGCATAACTTTAGTCGCGCGAACTCTATTTCATTGTTCTCATACAGTTCATGATGGTATCCAGGCAGCAAAATCGTTCAAGTCTGGAATTTGGCAATCAATTTTTAATTAACACGAGTAACAAAACTGCATCACGGCGTGAAATAGATGCAAATAATGCAAATGATACATTTAATCATTCAATCATTATAATAATTCATCTGAATTTGAAATAAAATGCTTAAATTGGACTGCAGCTCTAAACCTTAGCCCCAACTATACAGTTTAGTGTCCACAAAGCACGAAGTATAGCCTCCATTCCCTCACAATTCCAGTCACACGTTTGAATTTGACCCTGCAGTGGCGACTTCCTGTTGCACACGGTAGCGCCTAGTTGCCAAGGTTCGTCGAACTACTTCACAATTATTTTAATGCTGTTTTTTGCCGCGGCGAGTCAGCGCTAATGTCTGCCTTTGATTTTTGCATATAACTCATAATTTCGCCAGCAGCAACTGATGAGCTGCAAAAATCGCATAAACATGTGGTGGCAGCAGGCATTTCGTGCCTTACAATGTGGCACGTTGCTAATGATCTTGTTACTCGTTGCATTGCTGCGCTACTAACGAGCAACTAGTGCTAATTTTTTTGTTGCCGTTACAAGGTTGCCATAAACAAAAATAAAGTGGCAATATATCCGTCTGAATGTGGTTTGGCAAGAGTCATTTACTTCTAACTTTATTTGTTTTTATTTTCTGGTTTGGTGTGATGTTTGAGAGAGTTCGTCAAAATTGTTGATTGTCGACAACTGTGGTGCTTAAAGCAAGAAGTTTTTTGGTTTTCTAAGTGATTGGTTTTCAATATTTTTCAACTTTAGGATGTCGTTAGCTCTGTTTTCAACCTTTTGTCTAGCAAAATCTTGCCGATATTCAATTTTTTACGAGGAGATTGAGACAGACATTGGTTCCTGTGAAGAGTGTGAAAATTTATTTAGAAGTAAGGCATGTCATAAGAAAACCCTATTGGTTCCGGCTACCTCTTTGTAAAATTTCCTATCGCTATGTCTCTCTATTTCTCTACTAAACCGCTCATTTTCGAAAATTTGCTTGAACTGTCCGCAAAAAGAAATGTTGGTACTCTTGTTACTGTCAATTACGTATACTTGTAGAGAACCGTCAAAAAGTTGTCAATTAACATTACCCTAAGTGACAAATGACAGCACTTGTCAGCTGTCACAAATGACAATTTCAAATACGTAACTTTTGTTTAGCATATCTTGAAAAAAATATATATATAGTATAAATTTATTTTTCTTTCAATAATTTTTTTTTTTTAGTTTTTTCTACATCTTTGCCTATTTTCGGTTGCACTATTCATTTTATTATACTTTTATTTCCACTTTAATCGCTCGCTCACGTTTCTTGGGTGGTCTGTCAGACACATTTTTCGCCGCTCTCTTTTGAAACTGTTAAAAAATTAGTTAATACCGAAATTTAAATGCGTCACTAATGACAATCATAAAACGGAAAATGCTTGTATTAAAATTTAATACAACAACAAAGTAAATTATAACAAAAACAAGCATTTTATTAGTGTCACGTTTGTTTCATTCAAATGTCACAACCTTTTCAAAACTCTAAAAATGTTCGTAAAATGGACAAATAAACGCATTTTTGTGCATACAGGGTGTAAAATAACACGCTGACAGATTGTTGTATGTATGTATTTGTAAATAAAAAAATAATTCTGAGGAATGATAAGCAGTTGACAGAACTTTAACGGATACAAATCTCAGTCCGTTACAGTCACACAGTCGTTTCCGAGAGTTCTTTTCTTCCTAAACTTCTGTGAGTCTCTAATTTTATACTTAGTTAAAAAATCTCCTAGATGATGTTGCCTGACATTCTAACCAAAAATCGCACTTAGGCTATTATATGAAGTCCTTTTTGATGTCATAAAAATATAACTCCGCGGGACAAACAAGAAGGAAGTGCTGGGATGATTCCACTTCGCCTTTTTCCATACAGCTGCTGCAGCTGGCATCATTTAACATTTTCAAATGGATTAAGGGATTTTATCCATTTGCAAGTCATCAGAAAAAAGCGGTTGCGGTTGGTCTCTTTTAACCGAGAATTCATTTTAAGATATTACGAAAAAACATGTCTGGCGACGAAGAAGATTTTTTTGCTCAAAATTTCCTGCAATCCAAAAACCAAACAAATTTATTATAACAATAGATGAATCAGGAAATGATACAAGGATTGGACAAAATTTTGACTCCTTAAAAAATATCGGCTTCAAAAAAAAAACCGGTGAGAGTGGCTTAAAGGATCAAAAATGTATCAAACATCGTGTTTCTTCGATCGTTGCGTAAGCAATATGTTTAAGAAGATCTGCGAAAATATCGATCGGTTCAATCATTTCGGAAGATTTTCTCACCGACTCTGAAAGCAACATGTCGAGAAAATCGCGATTAAATTTTTGGGAACCGACTACACTAAATTAAAAAATTCGAATAATACGGCTTTTTCTTCACAACGCTATTATACCATCTGATTTAATTTGACCCGGACTGTCGGTCTGAACAATGGGAAAAAATTGGAAACGAGTTTGATTGAAAATTTGCTTGAAATTATGTGTTTCTAATGGAATCTCGGCCATGGAACCAATGAAAATGCTGCAAAAGTGTTTTGGAGAGTCTACTTAACCACAAGTATAAATATTTGAGAAGCACAAAGCATTCCGTGAAGCTTGTGAATTCGATTTTTTTTAATTCACAAACGGATGTAATCTCTTAAACCTTGAAGCTTTTGTAGAAAACATTGAGTTTTAAATAGAAATTTTGCTAAGTGCAACAAAACAACTCGAGCTTACAAGAAACCCCTTCACTTCTCTCAAAAGTCCTTACATCCACACCCTTTACGCTCACTACACAAGCTTTTTAAGCTTTTCTTCGTGCATTACATTTTATGACAAATTATTTACGAAAAAACTATGCGCACGATTGTCGTAAAACTGTTGCAACTCGTTGTCATTAACTGCGTTTTTATGGCATATTAGGTAAAAACGGCCAGTGCCATGCTCTGGCGGCTATAAAAAACTTTAACAATTCTTTTCAGTTTCGTTTTCGTTCTTCGATTTTTCCTAATGAACCATTTCTTCAAAGTGGCGTTAGTAAAGATAAGTCTCAACGATTGTGGCACTAAAAAGTGGAAGTCGATAAAAGCTTTAAACTTTAATGTAAAGGCGTGTGCTTATAAGTTAAATTCCGAGTCATAAGCGTAGATAACACTAAGATGTCGTAAAAACATGAGTCGTTTTCAAAATTTGAACGGATTGAGGTTGCAAAATCGATATATTGATTTTTCTAAGCTTGAAAGCGCTTAGGCTTTTTATAGGATTGTCTGGTAAACAACTTGTAGATATGGATTTAATGAAGTGCGATTTGCATTGATAGTTTGTATGAACTCAAAAAATAACAAGACATAGTTAAAAGCGGTAAACTGATCAGTTTTTGAGTTGACCAAAAATAAGGTTAAAGCTGAACAAAAAGTGTGAGAGACCGAAAAAAATCGACAAACTAATACCAATCATATAAAGCATCTGATCAAATTCGATCCGGATATTTTCAGGTACTGGCATACAAATATTTGTTATCACATTCATATTCAAAATAGGCTCCTAAGCCAAAACAAGCATGTTAACACCTAATGCAATGTTAAAAAACTCGGCTTGGATGGTCCTCACAACCTTCAGGGAATATCTTGTAATGACTTTTGTTGATTTATGGCATGTTCAGGAGTCGTTCGGAAAGGGGTTTTTAGTTCCTACAATAGAAAAGAATCACAGCAAGCCAAATTTGGCGAATACATTGATTGAGCGAAGACTTTTGTTACTTATTTGGACAAAAAGTCGGTCACAATCCCGCTATAATGGACGGCGCATTATCTTGGTGAAGAATCTACAAATTTTCTGTCCATAAATCCGGACGTTTATGATTGTTTCAATAGGTACCTCAAAACAGCCAAATAGTATGCCTTCTTGACCATTTAAGCCTCTGAAGCGAATTCATGATTCATTCAGTTAATAAAAAAATCGGAAAGCCTTATCTTGATTTTTAACCACCTTTGATGTGTTTTCTTCTGTTCCGGCTTTATTTTGGGTCTGTATTGTTGGACAATTTCGACGTAATATTCATATACCTACTTCTCGTTAACAGCAATGCATTTAATGAATGTTGGGTCTACAGCTATGTTGTCAAGCATTTCGTTTACGACATCGTTTTTGCAAAATATTCTGGTTATTGGATGAATCTGGAATTACCACGCTGTATACCCACAATATGTTGCGTCCATCCATAAGAGGTTTTTTTTAAAGGTGGGGGAAGCATCGAAAGCCGGAGTGCGGATCTTTAATCCGCTAAACCTAACCTATTCCTAACTCAAGACTTTCCCACTTAACCACCAGATAAGGTATTAATTCGTGGAAGTGACAATAAATTTTATGTTCCTCTATAGCACGGACGGACTGACGGCTATTCTGCTGTAACTGTATTAATTTAGCCTTGATGGAAATTGCCGCTTCGCACACAGGTTTCCACTCATCTGAGGACTGACACATAATTGCAGTAAAATTTTCCACCCTTAAACTACCACCTAGAGAACAATGGAAAAACAGAGGTTCAGAGTATTCAATGGAATCCGTACACATCGAACAATACGTCGATCAATTGGCGCTGATAGCTCATATAATCTCGTGAATTCGTCTCTCTGGATGTCTATGGGCAGCACACTAATACTTCCGCTGCTTCGCTGGATATAGTTCGGAAAGCACTTGTTACTTTTATTGCTGTGAGTCTATGTGCGGCATTTATTGATCTGGCATACGCGGAAAAGATGTTGAGATCTTTGTGAGAGTTAAGATCTGATTAAGATTTTTAAGTTTTTTAAGTATTTGTTGACGTTATCGTCATTAGCAAATGTGGATTTACAATTTGCATGAGGCAAGTTTTCGATAACTTTACGAGCTTTTTTGACTGCTTTGTGCCACTCAACTACTCGGATTAGTTCGGGTCAAATTCGATCACTATACTATACCATAAGTAGTGTTCCGAAGGACAACGGGTTATTTGAGATGGTTCCTTAATTCTAAGCCCAGCTAGGGTTGCAATCTTTTTACTCAACTCGCTAAGGATGGGCACTGCAGACTCAAGAAACACTTGTCCAACGTGGGCATAGTCTCTTGCGCAAACTGCCGGTTTTGCGACATGGAACAGGAAACTCGAGAGCGCCTAATTCTAGATTACTCAGATATTTGTAGAAGCAGGCTCAAGGCCCTAGAATCCATCTGCGTTGGCAGAGATCACATCACTTCCATCAGACCCAGAAACTTGCTTGCTCTAATACACATTCTTGGATCTCTTTTCTGAACTTGGCTTAATGAAATAGCGATCTTTAACTTTTTATTCTCAGTCGGTGATCTCCCGGTTGCATCTACATTCAAAATATACAAACTTATGTACTATGTACATACTAACTTTGCTAACTCACTGCTGAACCAAGCCACAATCACAAGATCAAGTGCATCGTCTCAGTTAATCGCTTATCAGCAATGCGTAGACTTCAGCGCACTTTATTGCTCCCTCTCCGCGATCCACATCAAAAATTGCAATTTCTCTACGATTATAAAAATAAGTTTTGTTGTTGTTGGGATTCTCCTGCTACATTCTTTGTACTCGTTGCATTCAATATAATTGCCGCAACGGAGACCACACTTGCCGGATCGCGCCACACTGCAACGAGAAATAAGAAAATTTATCGCAAAAACATCAAGGCGACCAACAACAACAGCAACAATAAGGAAATCCTTTTCTTCACGATATCTGCCAAAGTATTCAACGCATCGTTGACCTATTGAACCACAATAAACGTGTGTGCGACGTTATCGGTGCAACAGCATCAAGGTGTAGCAACTGGCAGCAGCGCGCGGGGGAGTGAGCTGTGCGCGCAAGCCCATCCGCGAGCGAGGGAGCGCATAGTGTACAATGCGGAGGATGTGTGGCAAATGCGCTGGAACCTGTTTCTAGCTGACAGCTGGCGGCTTTCTGCAAACTGCTGACTGCTTGCATTTACATCTTGAATGAAAGCGTAGACAATTGCCTATGTGTGAGTGTGTGTGTAGTGGCAATGCGGTCTGAGACTACAGAAATATTGACGACTTTGGAAAGCCGGTGGTTTTTAAGAGCAAATAGAACATATTTTCATAAACTTTTTTTGTTGTTGAGCTGGTGCCGAAAATTTTACTGTTGTACTAAGTGTTAGCATGTACTCAAAGGTACATATATAAATTTGTATACAATAATATTTTTCTGTATTAAAATGGTTTCTTTTGTTTTACTGAAAAGGCGGTCTGGCTTTGCTTTGAAGCTACTATTTGCCTATATTTTGATTTGTATGAATTATAAAGAACGATTTGATAGAACTCTGCAGGAATGCCATATTATGGGGATTATAAAAAATAATATATAATATATAGTTCTTTGGTTCATTTTGTTTTTGCAAATGAGAAAGGTGACCCAAAAGTTAGATTACAAACATAGAAAGTTTCATGTAAAATAAATATTTCTATTTTACCGTTATTACAAATAGTACCCAAGGTTAGGTTAGATGGCCGATTCCTCAGCATGATCCCTTCTGCATTTTGATATCAACTAACGGCAAAACGGCTAACGGCTCTGAACCTGTCACAAAATATTTGCCATGTTAACGAATGCATCCCGGCCGAACAGAACCATTGAAAGGTGGACTTTACTGAGGTCAAAGAGCTCCCTAAAACTCTTCTAATTCACCCTGGGTTAGGAAGCCTTGCTAGTAGTTGGTCAACGCCTGCTGAGCTGGTCTGAAGTCCAACCATTCAGTAGTGATCAGCAAGAAGCCGATGGACATCCTACCCGATCTGCAGTTAGGGAGACTACAGTAGATGACCTAGTAAAGTTCATCAGTACTGCTGTCGCGAGGCACTCGAGGTCAGAGATAAGGAGACGAAACATCACTTCCCTCGTCTTGAACGTGCTGTCAACGAGCTCAGGCTCCTATCGCTGCCCTACTATTGGAGTGGATGGTCTTCCCCAGTCTTGAACGTACAGTCAGCGAGCTCAAGGCTACTATCGCCACCCTACTATTGGAATGGATAGTCTGTATCGAAGAGGTTTTCTCCAGCTTAATTTAAATCTCGCATAACCCCAAGGTATTTAACAAAGCTCTATAGTCCCCTTAATGAGGAGGATTAAATTTCGAAATTGTTGTCTTTCTTGTAAAAAGATGGATTTTCTTATCACAAATTACATAAAGTTTTAATAGGGAAACATTTTTTTTATGTTTTCTCAAAACTATTGTATTTTACCCTGATTAAAATTTGTGAAGTTTACGGAGACGATGCTGTATCAGTTCTGGAAATTTCGATGTGAAAGATGCTCCTCGCTCTGGTCGACCTTATGAAAAAGATTGACCAGGAACGACGCATAAGCAGCCATGACATCGCTAAGAAACTTAACATTTATCATCAAACGGTTTTGAACCATTTAAAAAAGGCTGGCTACAGAAAGAAGCTGAACGTTTGAGTAAATTTAATGAACCGAATTAACATCTGCGATTCTTTGCTGAAACGAAATGAAATCGAACCATTTCTGAAACGAATGATAACAGGAGACGAAAAGTGGATCAATAATGTGTGAAAAAGTCATGGTCCAAGCGTGGTGAAGCTCAACAAATGGTCGCAAAGCCATAATTGACGCCTCGAAAAGTTATGCTGAGTGTTTGGTGGGATTGGAAAGGAATCATCCACTCAGAGCTGCTTCAGCCTGGTCAAATGTTTGATTGTACATTTTTCTGTCAACAATTGATGAAAAAAGCAATCGAAAAAAATGCCCAGAACTGATCAACAGAAAGTGCTTCGACTTCCATCAGGACAACGCTAGACCACACACATCTTTGATGACTCAGCAAAATCCTGGAGAGCTTGGCTGGGATTGGTTCGACCTGAAATTTTGCACCCATCCTTTTCCCAAGAAGCTTCTAATTTGTTGAAACCACCGATATCGGACCACTATATGATATAGCTGCCATACAAACTGACAGATACAACTCAAGTCCTCGTATAGAAAACTTTTGTATTTGACAAGATATCTTTGAGAAATTTTCCTAAACTATTATCCAAAGAAGCGCTAAAATATCCGTAAATATTGTTCAGATCGGATCACTATAGCATAAGGCTGCCATACAAACTGAACGATCAAAATCAAGTTACCAGTACGTTTATACCATTTTATGCTATAAGGAATGTACTGAGAAGGGTATTTTACTAATATTCTTAACTTCTAATGATATTTGTAATGTCGTTCACCCGACTATCTTATATTCCACAGACCTGGTTTTGGTTAGCAATTTTAGGTTAGTTTTCTGCATTTGATTCTAATTCGTTTTGCACGTCGCTGCGGCCAACCCGAACAGCAACAATAACAATAATACATATACGAGTATAAGTATAAACACAACACATTTGTCCAGCGGCGCCACAATAGTTGCCACTTATTTCCCCACTGACGCGGCGTAAACACACACATACACTCGCCAATTATATATTATTATAATATTTTTATTAAGCCAAAACTCGCGGCAGTTAGCAGCAACTGTCTAAAAAGTGTACGCATTACAGTTAGAAACACACACCTGCCTGCAAACGTACCCGCGCGCAACAGTTACAGCATGTGTAGTGTGTGTGTGTGTGTATGTGCGCCTGCGCAAGTGCATTTTCCGCGCTGCGCTTGTGAAGCGTGCGAAAAGTTGGGCGTTTCTAAACTTTCTGACCTTTTGCGTTTCGCCGCCAACCCATCCGTTTAACTTCCTCTGCAATCAACTGCAGCAGCTCACTCACTCATAGGCGCTGCACTGCCAACTGCAGAGCCAATCAGAAGTATTTATATGTGTTGCTGTGTGTTTTTGTGTGTTTCTTTGTGTTTGTGTGTGTGTGTTTTGGCCGACCAACAATTGCGTGTTTGCCGCAAATGTTTTAAATTTGACGTTTTCCCGTTTCATAGCCGCGGCAGTCGGCTTGCATTTAATTGATTTTTCTCTTTTCTCGCACACACACAATCATACATGTGGTTAATAGTGGTTTCGAAGAATATTTTTTTTATTTTGTGTGTCATTTTCGCCTTTGGAAATGAGAAATATTCGCCACACTTTTCATGTTTTGCAACTCTACAATTTAATTACAATATATGGTTGTTTGGAGATCATAAAATTAGACACTTAGCTGGGCATCTATTTCTATGTAACGGCAAAGCTTCACTTTTTTGAGTGTTAGTCAAAAGCTGAGTGGTTTTTTTTTTTTGTTATGGTTTTGAACTCAATTTCGCCTACAAGATTTTTTAGAATTATTCAAATTTACTCCTCTGCTTTGATAGGTGCTTTACTAAAATTCATTGCTTTCAAAATGCAACTCAGCAAAAAAAAGAAAACCTCCAACTTCTGCTCACACTCTTCCAAATCTCTTCTTCTGCGTTTCAGCTTTTACTTCAACAATTTTTAATTGCTTCCGCCAACCAAAGCGTGCAACGTCCAAGTGTGAAGTTACAATTAAAATAGAAAAATTGAATTACAACACCAAAAACGCATTAATTGCATTCTGTAGAAATGTCTTGTGCTTACACCATGTTTAACACTCACCACACCATGTTTAACACTCACCACATGACCACTTAGGTAGTACGTTTGTACGTGTTTGACCCATTTCTAGCAAATTCGTGCACCCGACTTCCTCCATTTTGGTGGCTTCCACTGCACTGACCCAAAATAATTATTTAATTTCTATTTTACGGCATTTCAAGCTGTTAGAAATTTTGTTAAACAACGGTAATAGCTGTAATTTTTAAAATTACATGACCTTTAGTAATTATTTCGAAGAAATTACCAACTTAAGTGCAGGGTGTTTGGTGCGCATGCGCAGTGGTATTGTCAGATATCGCAGCATATCAGCTATAATGACTTAAAGAAAAAGTAAAGTGAGCGAGTTATATTTTTGTATCGGTAGATTAAAATTAATTATAATGTATTTAATTAGTGAATAATTAATAAAAAGTATGTGAGCCGGTAATTTTATTTTTAAAATTTTTCGATTACACTACTTTTGGCGTTTTATTTTTAATGTATGTTAAGTTATGTTATGTTATGTTATGTTATGTTATGTTAAGTTATGTTATGTTATGTTAAGTTAAGTTAAGTTAAATTCAGCTAAGTAATGTTGAGTTGAGTTATTTTAAGTTAATTTAACAGTTAAGGTAAGTTAAATTAAGTTAAGTTAAGTTATGTTAAGTTAAGTTAAGTTACCAGTTAAGTTAAGTTATGTTAAGTCAAGTGAAGTTAAGTAATGTTGAATTGAGTTACTTTAACTTAAGTAACGTTACGTTATTTAAGTTAAGTTAAGTTATGTGACATTATGTTATGTTATTTTGATATGTTATATTAAGTTATATTATGTTGTCATGTTATGTGTTGCTAAATTGTGTTAAGTTAAGTGACATTATGCTTTGTTATATCATGTTATTTTACATTATGCATGTATATTATAATATGTATGTTATGTTAAGTTATGTGATGTTATGATTAGTTAATTTATTTCGTTAATCATACTCTGTTTCGGTAAATCTTCTCCAAGACATTATGTAGCCCTTTGTATCTACACTCTGAAGTTTTCATTGTTCTCTAAAATAGTGTTATAACGTCTGATCAAATTTGAACCGGTCTGGCAAAACAAATTATTTTTATAGGCAAAACATTAATCGATATGTGTTGAATCAATTCGTAAGAGATAGTAAAATAGTGCTTGAAAATCTTGGTCTTGACATCGAAGAAATGTCTAAAGATCTCAATGGACATGTGTCCGATGCCAAGACTTTCACTTATTCGATGTTATCAACATTAACAGAGGTGGATAATCGACTCGACTATACTAAAAAAACACCAATATCTAATACGACAACCCCCTCCAAAGAAAAATCGCATGTTTACAGTTTGATCAACGACTTTTCTGTCGTGAACTATAGCGGCACCGCAACTCACAAACACCGCAAAATGTCACAAGCGTTGTTATTTTTCCGCATCAAAATAATGCAAATCTGAAAGACTTCAAGCTTGATATGACAGGTTCGTCCTGTCGCAGACAAACTTAGCAATGCAATAATTTTGTATATGTCACAGTTGTCAACTACTGAGATTGTCAGAGTGTCATGTGAATGTCAAAATGTGAAGAAGGGCTCAATCCGGACAAGAGCTGTCATTGTTTTCCTATGAGACTAGCCGCTTTCACATTTGTAATGACTTTTCACTCTTTTGCGTGGGAAAAGAGCGACTTCTTGTAGCTAAGGTGTTAAAATTAGCTTCCGCGAAGGAATATGAAAAGGTGATTAAATCAATGATTATGTGTGATAAGTTGTTTGGATATCTACGGGCATATAAATGGTAAATCTAAATACAAGGTATACTTTAACTTTAAATATTGTATTTCTAACATCACAATGGTTTAAATTTAGGCCGAGTCGACAGTCGGACAGTGCTTTTTCATTGGGGTGATTTCTACGTGGCGGGTCCAAATCCGAGCGCACAACCTCACTATGCATGGTAGTGAAAAGTTTTGTACACATTTATGTAGCGAACCGTTTGCTTCAAGACCGACGTGCGCTAGCAGCCGCACCCTTAATGAGCTGGTGTCGAAGTAGCTCCGCTAAAGCAGTGATCGCAAGCTCCACACAGGTTGACTACCGCATCTTACCCAAAAGTTGCTACCGATTCCAGAGTGCACGGAAAGAACGCAAGTGTAGGAATTGAGTGTAACTCTACGATTGTAACAGCATACTCAGTAGCATGACTATTCCTCATTATATCCTTAACGGGCTGTCGTTAACTAGACTGTAACCACGTTAGCGATGTCTACGCCAATAAATAAGCATTGTTTTTCCGTTTTCTTTATCAAATTATATTTTATAATTCGCTAAGATTATTAATAGAAACATTAAGCTCTTCAGATTCCAACTGTTTTCCTAAGCGATCTTAAGAATATATATATTTAAATAACTTGATAATCCAGATTTTTCATTCTGTGAATAAATGGTCGAAACTACGTTCTCTAGATCAAGATCCAAAGCACCTTCTGATAGTTGAAACTAGATCTCGACTCAGTTAACAGTAGGTTAACATGACAATTAGATTATAGCTGATCATACAAGTATGTTTTCAGATCTAAAGGTCGTTTTTAATTGAGGTATGATGAGCATGCGAGAGCAGTATGTTTCCATTTTACTTCTAACTCTTACGTATATTACAAGATCAATCCTGCACGATTATTTCTTAAGATGATAGGTCTTCGTAGCGTATTGGCTCTCGGAATAGATATTGTGGAAGTTTTTGCTAATTATTAATAATAGAAATGGTGAGAAATCCGTGAACAGAAGATCGATAAGATTAGACAAAAATTTTTTTAGATATATCGTATGGCACAATGCGGATATCTGACGACGCACCTAGGCTTTTAGGATGCTCATTGTGAAACTTCTGGGACTAAAATTCACCCACACCACTATCTGAACCACTTCTTGCCCCTGATGAAGTTCATCAATTCAAAAAGTTTTATCTGTGCCACTGCCGAGACATTGACAAGAAACAATCGGCCGATAGTTGCGTTTCCTTCCTATATAGAGCCTGGCCTTCGAATAGAAGATATTTTATAGCGTCTTTTTCTTCTACCTCCTGAAAGCTGCTACAATAGTAACTGTATGTCGGTCCCATATAGCAGCGTTTTCAAATATCCTACTTTAACTTCTATTAACATCTGTGATTAAGCCTGACCTAAAAATGTTATACTACATGTTTGAAAGAAAAGGAACGAAGATGATGTCCATATTTTTACATATTTTACTTTAATTAATATTGATGTTTTCAATAAGCTCATTCGAAGACGTATATTTCGATTTTGGGAACAAACTTTGAAAAAACGGAGAAATTACTTGTTTACTTAGGGCTTAGCCTCTCGAAAGAAAATGATTTCGTTCAATACCCAGCCGACTGCTGCTAGTGTTATATTAAATACTCCCAAATTTATTCTCCCTTATCCTCTGAAATTCAGAAAGGATAATAATACTAATCATTAAACGTATAATTCATAAACAGCCACATTGTACGATATAGTTCCTTATAAATATCCATGAAATTCAAATATAAAATACCTTTCAACATTTGCCAGCAACATGTTGCTCTCAATTATGCATATAAACAAAATACAACGCAACATCAAACACGAATCACGAGCCGCCGCCGAAGAATGCGCACACAACACAACAAGTTCGTTGGAAAAATTACCGCAAAACAAAACAAAATTGCCGATGCAAAAGATAACAACAGCCGGATGGCAGCAACAGCAGCGGCAGCGACAGCGCAACAGCCAACCGGCAAGCGCACGAATTCTACCAGCGCTCCAAACGCTAGCCCAAACACCGCACGTTGCGCGCCGCATAGCATAACGAGCGCACAGCAGAGCGCGGCGTAGAACAAGTTCTGCAACCAGAAAGCCGACGAAGTCGCAACTAAAAATAAACTTTGAAAACAACCAGAGCGCAAAAATTAACGGCGGTGCGTGGCAAGGCGCAGAGGCACGTCGCGCTGCGCTCCGAAAAAGAGAGCACCGCGCGCCAGCTGCTGGCGTAAAGGGGCGGCAAAAGCACAGTTACTTGGTTAACTCCAACCGGCCGACTGGCAGCGCTGAGAGCGGCAACATTCGCACAGTCGTTGCGAGCAATTGCTGTTGCCTGCCGCTGCCGGTTGTTGTACGCTGGTCGAGTCAGTTGTAGAGCGACGGCGCGTTTGTGTGGATTAAATTAGCGGATTGACGGAAAAGTGTGCGCGTGCGATGCGGGATAATTTCCTTCACAGCTTGTTCGCTCTTTTGTTGGTGTTTGTGTGATTTTCCATTTTTTTTGGGATTTTTCGTTCGTGAAAATGGTGAAAGAAGCGGGTTTTCTTTTCGATTGTTACGATGATTAAAAGTGATTTTCGATTGTTGCTGGTATTTTTTCGCAGCCAAGTGGGCATTTTTCAGCGCAAGTTTGTGTGCATGCGCGTGACCAGTGAGTGGTGACAGTGTCGCAGTCCTGTTTGTTTGTGCAAAAAATGCGAAAATAAATAAATAATTCGAAACAATATTAATTAAATGCTCTGCGTTTGCGCAAGAAAAGTCAAAGTGATGCAGAAAAGTATTAATAATCAATAAATGCAAACCAAAACAACAACAAAGTGTCTAACAAAATACACAGAAAGTGTTTATTATGCTTGCCAGCAATTAAAAAACAACAACAAGCAGATTCTTTCACTCTGCGGTAATTATTGACCCAATCGTTCGTACGTGCCGCGCGCCTGCGCGACTGCAACAACAAAAGCAATCACTCGCATATTGACTGATCCTGCTGCCGCACAGTCACACGCACATTTGCGCTTACTCCGCTACATACGCTGTCTGCAAGCGCTTCTTCAATCTTCAGCGCGATTGATTGCTTGGCAGCGATTTATGAGTTTAGCATGTCTTGTTCAAGCGCGCGCGTGTGTGTGTGCGTGCGCGCCTATGCGCATAAAATAGCATAATAAGCATACGCATTGCGCACGTTTGTGGACGCGCCTCAATTAATAGGCGCTCGCGCATGCGCAACCCCGCGCGCTTTATTAATTTCAGTGCATTTGCCTTCGGTGCAAATTAAATCGAATTTAAGTGCAACGCGCCGCGCGCGCGTGTTTGTGTGCATGGATATTTTTGTTTTCTTCCACGTCATCGTGCGTAATTATTATGCTGATGACACTGCGCCTAGCGCTTGGCTACTAATGAAAAGGCGTTCAGCAATGCATCGCAGGCAAATAAGTGTTTGGTGAAATGTAAACTAATTAATTTGTATAAATAAATAACTAACACCGAGTGGGTGTAGTTGACGTGCAACAAATTTTACTGCCAGTAAATGCCAGAGTAGTGTGCTTGCCTCCACGCAAACTAATTAAATTCCATAAATGTGTTGTGTTCAAAGCGACGACTTGAAGCTGAAATTAAGTGTAAACGATGTGAAGTAATTTATGTATGTAGTTTAATGTATTTATTGACATTATTTTGACAGCTGCAGTTGTGTGTAAAAAAATTATGAAAATTGGGGTATTATTAATTAAAAATTCAGTGGAAATAGCTTGCGGCACACTTGTCGAAAATTTCGTTTACATAAAATTATTGAAAGTGTCAATAAAAGTGTTAAACAATTTTGAAAAGTTTTTTTCGAAAAAATTGCTGCGAAAAGCAGTTAAAACTGTTCATGAATTTTATCTCAAATAACCAGTAAAAAAATTTCTTTTAGGGTTTGCAAGTCTACTAATAACCCACGATTACTTGAACTCGACATTTGCTGTTTTATCGCCCGTGGCTAGACTCTTATTTTTTTATCTTCATCATGTAGAAAAAAGAATCGAATACGTGCTGTATAAACTAGTGAAAAGTGAAAAGAATCACAATAAGATACAACTTTTTGGAAACTGAAGATGAAATTGCCAAAATTAGAGTAAGATTTAACAAAGGGTTACTTGGGTTTCATGGGTTAAAAAACAGCCTATTTTCAACAATTTTTTTTTTCTCATAATAAAAATTAAATATTTTATTACAATTTTTTCTTGTTGCAAATATACACTATTAACAAAGAAATTCTGAAAAAATATTTTAAACTCGGTCTTGCGATGCCATTTCCGGAAAAAAGATGCGCCCTCGTTGGCAGTATAACTCCTTACAGGATCATCTAAAGTAAAAAAATACGTGTTTTTATTAAAACCTTAACTTAGAACTTGGACGAAGGAAAACAAAACTGAAAATTTAATTTTTGGCAGAATTTTTGACAAAAAATGGAAATTTAACAGAAAATATCGTGACATTTTTCTTCAAAGAGTTTTAATTGGAAAAAAAACCCTTCATCCAAGTCTTTAAGAATTATCTCTCAAAGATCAATGTAAAATTTCATGAAGATGGGTTGAGTACTTCTCGATAAATCTTGCTATCCGACTTCGAAAGTCAAAATAGTTCAAATAGTTTCGAGTTAAAGAAGTTTAAAAAATTTTGTGACAACAAAAGCGCACAAGTTCTGAAGGCTGTATCTACGAAACTATTACTCTGATCAGCTTGAAAATTTAGGACAATATTTTAGAGGTGTTGTAGATACAACCCGTAAATCCACGTAACCCCTTAAAATACCTTTTTACGCATCTTGGCACTCTCTTTCAACCGAAATGTTCTTCTTAGAGCTAATAAGTTCTTAACTCAACATTTGTTTATTTGGATTCCAGAATGAGTGATTCATTACTGCCCAAACCATCACGTTACATAGTACCAAAAAATACGCTCAAATTCGAACTTTTTCGTTAGTCAGTTCGTCAACTATTAACCTTTACTGAAGCCTGATTTCTATAAGAGATCATTCAGAAGCGAATCATTGGGTGTCAAAACCCCCGCTGCACACCACTACAAAATCGAAGATTTAAATTTAGATTCAGAAGAACTTTCGAAGTAACATTAATACTAAAAATATATTGCTAAAAGAAAATAGAAACCTCCCAAACAAAATATGCCGATAAATCCTTGAAATTCATAAGATAATGTATTGCAAATGGAAATAAGGTTCAAATCCTTGCTAACATGACAGAATTGAATTATCAGCATAAGCTAATAAGTCCTGATATCTTTGTATGCACTAATCTATATCCGCTAAGACCGCCATATTCGGTTAGTCTTGAAAAGTAGTAAATATGGATGCTTTCGAACTTGTTGTTGGATCGCCACTGATGCTTCGCAGATTCCAGTCAAGCATAATACGCCTGTTAGGATTCTTTATCTATTGGTTAAAAAAATGTTGATAAAAAATTCTGTAAATAATTGAGGTACTTGTTGCTGAAGACTAGATGTGTCTGAATCTCGAAGGATTCATACATGTTATTGCCAACTTTTATATGTGGTTGAGTCTCATTGAAATCCTTGCGATATTCATCTCCAACGTTTAATGTTAGTTCAAAGAGATTATAGGTCCTTAGAAATAGAATCCACTGAGACTATTTCGTCGAGAAATCTTAAAAAGAAATCGATTCTTAAATATTAGTTTCCTGGACAAATCTTTCTTTATCAACTAATCTGTTCCTATACAACATGCGGTGTGTTTTAAGTGGGTAACTGCTGACGAGAGCCTTACTCCACGGCGCTCAAAAGCACAACGGATCAAAACAATGCGTTGATCAGCGCCTTGAGAATGCTAAGCATTTTCAGTACCAATTGGCAGTGTGACATGGACACACTAACCACCTTGGTAGGGTTCGAGGTCCATCTAAAACCTCTGCCGTACTTTGGGTCCGGCACCCGGTAGCAATGCAACTCCACATTCAACTGACAAGGTCAGTTCTTTCCGCGATTTGAGTTTTAACCACAACCACCACAAGTCTCCACAAAGGGCCAATCCGCTAAGCAGATTGGAGTTACCTCCAATGGCTACTGTTCCCCGTGGTACCAGAATTAAGTCTCCGGTCAGACCTCGTAGCCGAAGATACTACCAGTTGAACTTCCATACGGCTCTGGACTGGTAGCCAGGATATTAGTCGCCTCTTACGATAGGCATGCCTTACCACGGGTATATTCGGTTTCGCCCCCCCCAACCCAAGGGGGTCCCCCTACCCGCAGAGGGATCTGTTCCTATACAGTGATATCTCGCTGAAACATATTTATTTATATTTTTCCGATCACAATTTTGGATATATTCCTTCAGAGATAGCATAGAGGCTGACTCGTAGAGTCGAAGATTTTTAGTTGAAGATTAACTAAGTGTCTTTATTGATATTTGGTTCATCCCTTATAAAGCGAAATAACTTTACATAATTTAAATGAAGTGAGTGGATCGTTTTAAATTCTGCTTGACTCAGCCTGATTTCGCTTCTCCTTTAGTGTAAACTCGCTTTCTTCCTAGTTTAACCTCTATAAAGGTTTTTTCCGAACTAACTATTTTGTACTTGCTTAGGGTTCTTGACTTCACTTACTTAATTGTTGTCACTAAAGGTCAGTCTTCACTACAAGTTAATGCGCTTACTTGACTCAGGCTTAATGAGGAACTGCGATAAATTGGGAAGTGATTGAAATATAGAACTCAAAAAATTTTATTTTGCTATATTTTTAAACCTTTTCGATTTGTTTGAAATAGATTTAACGACAATTATCCATCCATTATTCATAAAATAATTTAGTTAACCGATTTTCTGACACAACTTGACTTCAAGCGCCTTCGACCAGTGACCTTTAGTTGCAGTGACCCAAATTCCTTAACAAAAACATATTAAAAATAAAAAACTTCAAATGCATGTAATTAGTTGTTGTTGCTTATGTCTACATATTCTCAGACGAAAACTAATGTGTAACAATTACGTCCACTGTGTCTTATCACCAGCAAAATCACGTCACTTAAATAGCCCACAACGGGCCGCGGCGTGCTGCCATTATTTACACAGCGCACACACATGTACGAACATGTTGCAACACGCTGTTGCATGCCAATCTTATCGGCTTTATAAAAATTAAGCAAATTTGTTAAAATTATATTTTTTTCTTTTTTCAAACAAGTCAGATTGTAAGGCTTTATCTTGGATATCTGCTATTTGCATTTCGTTGAGTTTTCAGGCATTTCGCAGCATCCCACAGCCAGTGCAACGCCAACAGCCACCAGACAGTCTGCCAGGCGAGCTGCCAACTCGGGCGCTTATCGCCACAGACATTTCACCTTACACCTTCCGTGTTGCTCTGCTCATTTGTGTCGCTTATGTGTGTGTGCGTTGGCGTAAGATAAAATAATTCGTGTATTTGGACACATTTGTTTAAACTAAAAATACCGAAATTAAAAAACACAAAAATTCAACTTTACATGAAATTGTCTGGAATTGTCTTGAGTGACTGAGGGTTTGTGTGCTTGTGTTCGCGAGTGAAACGTGGGAAGACACGGAGTTACTTGTACTACTGTCTGCAAGCAAGTGCTCGGTTGCTTGTGTAAATATGGGGGCGGTGGTTTCAGGTGAACTATGTGCTAAGAAAATATAATTAAAACAAAGTTAAATAGTTGGCTTAATTAAGCAAACAAATGACAACAGACACTGTTCGTCTGCTTGGGAAGTGTGAAAGGTGGCTTAGCTGCAGGCTTTACTATTACATTATTCAAAACAGTTTCGTAGCTGCATACCAAAACAAGAATTTAGGGTATTTACACATTGTATAGAGATTATCTCGACACCTGCTGTAAAATCGTTAAAACAAATCCTGAAAGAGGCACAGTAAGACAAAACTAAGGGGTTAATTGAACGTTTGTTTACAAGCAAAGAAAAGTTTCCCCACCAGAAGGAAACATCGGAAACCCTACAAAATATACAATCCGAATCGATTTTGCCATATCTACCGGTCCATCTGTCTGTCTGCGTATACGTAAACTAAATCCTCAGTTTTTAAGATATGGTCTGAAAGCACGTCCATTCCTCCCATACACATTGACCGATCCAACTCAAATCTTTTTATACAAATCTTTTATATTTGACAACTTACAGAAACACGTCGCGCGAAAACGTTATCCCTGACTCTCCAGGTGCTCGCAGACAACTGACAAGCCGCTCGTTCGTTAGCTAGGAACACCCTCTACCGAATCCACCGCACGCTCCGAAGTGCAGTCGCGGCGGAATAAAATCAATCTTATTTCTTTCCGGATAAAACCCTGTAGCTTCCATACGAACTGACCATTCGACACCAAGATCTTTTATACCCTTCTATGGTTTAAGAAATGCTCCTGTGAAGGATATTATAGCTTCGGGTCAGCCGAAGGTGAAGTCTATTCATGTTTTTCCTCCATTCTGAAATATGGGGTCTCAATAAAATCAAGAATTACATGCGCTGCCCGAATATCGACGTCTTCGAAATAGTCTTTGGTCTGTACTGGCATCTGATGCCTTGTAGATCCAGTCAAGCACCATTCTCCTGATACTGTTAGGATACTTTCCCTTCTCTTCTTATGTTTTTAATAAAGTTGGATCCAAGTATGCTGTCAATGTTTGACTGTCTGGTGGTGAAGACTAGAAGTCTCTATTCGGCGTTTCCTTGACGCATGCAAACAAAAATCATAGCTTCGTGATTTGAAAGCACATAAGCCGAGGTGGCTGAATCTGTTTGTCAACTTTTATATGGCGGTTGAGTCTCATTGAAATCGTTGCGATATGCATCTCCAGCATTTAATGACAACGCAATGAGACTAAAGGTCTTTATAGCATACACTGAAACTATTTCGTCGGAAAATTCTAAAAGGAAATCGATTCTAACATATTAGTTACTAGACAGATCTTTCTTTATCGACTATTACGTACCATTACACTGATGGCTGGCTAAAATACATTTAAGTTTATTTTTCCAGTTTTAGGATATATGTAGTTCTTCAGAGATACCATTGAAACTTCCTCAAGTAGTATATAATAGTTGTGGTTCACTCTGACTAGTCCAATACCTTTTTAGTCCAATACGTAATGAAACACTTAGAAGTGTGACCTAAGCATTTGCTAGTCAGAGTTATAAAGTCTTAGTAAGTATGCTTGCAACAACAATTAGTCGATGGATCTCTTGCCTCGATCTTAAACTTGGAAATCAAAAGAACTTCAGCCTAGAACCCATTTCATCTAAAGACAAACCTTACAACATTATCTTAGCTGCTCGGAGCTAGACATATACAGAGCTTACTTCTCCTTACTCATTGGTTCAGTTACATTCGAAATACATTCTCAACCCGATACTTACTACCACTTGAAAGTTTGACCTAAGCATTTGATAGTCGGAGAACCAAAGTCTTACTAAGTATTCTTGCAGTTGCAACTAGTACATGGGTCTCTTATCTCGGTCTTAAACTGAACTGAAAATCAAAGAAACAGCAGCCTTGAACCCATTTCTTCTAATAGTCTAAACTTACATCTTTATCTTACTCCAAAGCCATTAGGAGCTACACATATACAGAGCTAGTCAGAGATCCAAAGTCATTCTAAGTATGCTTGCAGCTACAACTAGTCCACCTTTACCGCGGACTTAAAACTGCAAATCAGAAAAACATCAGTACAGAACCTATTTCTTCAAGAGACTAACTTTTTATCCTTATCTCACTGCGAAGCCATTCGTTGCTAGACACATACAGAGCTCGACGTGAAATCAGTCTCACGGTAGTTTCTGTAATTTCAGTAGGTAAACTGAACTTCTTCTCAAAGCTGTCAGATCTCCTATAAGCCTTTGAAAAGCACTACATAAGAGTGTAGTAGCAAGATGCTCCGTTTGACTACGAAACTCACCCGTAGTCCACACTATTTAACGCTCCAAGTGTGGCGCTTCCCTGTTTGTTGTAGAGAACATAAACAATTCTCTAATTATTTTCTTGTGTGAACCACAAGCTCATCACCCCAAATCGACAAAGTGCTAAAACGTTTACGATGCTACTTCGAAATTTAAGCGATTCTAGGAACAATTTTGAGATATTTTCGTCTTTTTATGATCGGCTATCTCTACTTACACGCTTCTGTGCTTTGTTCTCACCGTCATGCGCTCCACTTCCGTTGCTTTGTGTGCTCGGGCCCAACATAAAATCCGTCAAATGCAGTTCATTAACAACAAATTAGCTTGGCATTTGAATGGACAAACCCCATTAATGACTCTTTCAAGAAGCGGCGTGTAAGCAACAAGTGTAAGTTCAAGGGGCATGCACCGATAACATTAAATCGTATACTATATATTTGGAAAAACGCATAAAACAACAACAGCATGACGCGCTCGAAAATTAAAAGGCGGTAATCCAATTAAATACGAAATTCTGACTGACCCAATTAAAGCGTCGGTCATACCCGAAGCGACGGCTGGAAAAAAATGCAACAACAGCAGGCGCGGTATTAAAGAAAGCAACAAATAATGTCAGCGGCGGCTGGCGCCTACTATATTGTTACCAACGAAAGCCAGACGAGACAAGCGGACAAGCCGAAAACAAAAAAAAATTGAAAAGAAATGCTGGCGTCCAAATTCGGGCAAAGTTTTTGTGGCATTTTGGATTTTTTTTTCTTTTGGTTTTTGAATTTTTTCTTTATATTTTTTTCTCTTGCTCTTGTCGATTTGAAAGATCAAAGATCACTGATCTGTTTGTTGCGCTTTCCGCTTTGTGCGCCGTTCTTTGGTCGTTGCGCTGATGAACTAGGAAACCGCAAAGCGAAAATATTTATTTTGGCCACAAACCAAACCAAAAAATAACAAAAAACCAAACCAAAAAATAACAAAAAGCAAGTTTGCTAGAAGCGTAGCAAAGATCGCGCTAAACAAGTAGTAACAACAAAAAAGAAGACGGACAAACAACAAACAAATAGAGTAACAATGCAAAAACACGACTTTTGAAACGTAAACATACACACATACACATACAAAAGAAATAAATCTTGGTCGGTTCATTTTGACTTCAGTAGAGTAGCCGGAAAAAAGGATTTACGGCGTACAAAGCGCCAAGATCAAAGGCGGCAACAAGCGCAAATATTTATTTAGTTTGTAAGCGTTGCTGTTGTTGTTATGCCAAAAGCGCTACACAATGCTTGCGAGTGCAGCGTTTAAGGAAATAAACCACTAACCAAAAGACTAACCAAAACTTTAACGAAAAGCGCATTAGAAATAAAATATCATTTCAAACGATCCTCGTGCTGAACGTCATGCAAGCGCGTTGGCGCTACTGCTGACGCTCAGTAAAAAAACGGCATGCCACCAGCGTATTGCCACAACAGACCTTATCAGTATGCAATAACCGATTGCCGATTGAAATAAAAAGTTCGATTGTGGCTGATCGCTTTAGTGATCTTAACTAGCTATAAAACTAAGTTAACTACTAAGCAGGCCGCTTAAGCGCAGCGCATGAATAGACTCATCCTAAAACTCATACTTGCCTGGAGTCGCCACACTCCCGCTTGCGCCTGCAAATTTTAATTTGTTGCATGATCTGCACGCGTATCTCTGAGCGATCAGTTGCAGATCACTTAAGGTTATTTACATTTTCTATCCGCTGATCACTGGCGCACCAGTATGCCAGTAATAGCTGCCACAACAGCAACAGCACAACAACACCGACGACCGTGATTTATACGCTGATCTTGATTTAGTCATGGCAATGTGGCAGTTACACGGTGTTATCGTGGCGCATATCGCAATACTTGTGTGATCAAGTGTATAATAAACTAAATGAAGTTGAAGTGCCGGAGCTAGAGCTGGAGATGGAAAACTGTTGTTGTGCTGCGCCAAGAATGCTGCACAGCAAATGCATACGCAAGCACAAAGCAAAACGAAACAATAATAAATAAATTGATCTTTTGGTATCCGAGTAGTGATCTTGGCGTTGCAACTGATTGCAATGACTTTGAGAAAATAAACAAACGAACGTCTCTTTGAGCGACAAGCAATGAGTAGACACACATGCGGCGCACAAAACAGCGCCGGCAATAAAACAGGTGTATGCTGCAACTCATCGTTTATATATGTAAGCTGATCGTCAGCATGATCACTATTACGACTAATAAGCGATCTACGCACACGATCAATCAAACGCGACATTTATGCCAAATGGAAAAAATGCAGCGTTGACTTTATCGTTGGAAAAAAATTTACATTTAAACAATCGCATTCATTAATCTTATTGCGGTTACATTTGAAGCAGGAAAATTAATAAATGTCACTAAGAGAAGCTTGAAAGACACAATCACCACAATCAGATATATTTAGATGCGCGCGAACGATTGTCTAAGCGTTCAAGATGCAAATAACAAATTAAAAAGTCGCGATAAGTGTAGACTGACCGTGAAATTAATGACTGAAAGATCAATAATAAAATATGTAAAGTCACAGTAGATATGAAGAAGTTCATTGACACTGCGCTGATCACAGGCCGATCGTGATGCGATCGTGAAAACTTCCGCTCAAGTGATCAATACTGGAGTCGATAGCCAAAACGTGACAGCGTACTTCTCCATCAATCCTCCTCACAAGATTTGATTCGTCCGTGAAAAAGCTCATCCCCCTCTGTTCTGGCGAATTCTTCCTGCCCTGTAGGTATTTGAGCAGGGAAACGGGGCTAAGCTCGGATTCCAGAGTATCCAGGTTCGTAGTGATCTAGTACCCAACTTTTCTGAGTTTTAGAGCAGTTCTCACAGCCATTCACCTTCCAACTATGTCCAGCGGTGCTATATGCAGAAAGGCGTGTAAATGTCCTCTCAAGTGATCGATAAGAGTTGAGCGAATATGAGTTGTGCCACAATTATCGGAAACTCCAAATACATTTTTATACAAAGAGTAAGCAAGAAAAGCCAGAAGTGTTTCGACTTCAAACAAAGAAGAGCAAATAAAGCTCGTACAATTTTTTAGCAACAAAATGTAAAAAAACTGTGCCACAAGTTCTAGCCCGACAAGCCTATTAGCTGTAAATGCAAAGCACAATGAAGTTAAAGCAAATTTAAGTATATTTTCGAAAAAACTGATTTACAAGGCGAAAACAGAGCGTACTTAAGTACGCAGGTTGCCTTTTATACATATATCGTGATTAGAGAACAAAACTGTGGTGATTGCAGCCTCTTTACATCGAACCTTCACGTGCGTTTTACGCTGCGTATCTAGGCTGCAACAAAATAGTAGTCCGAGTCGATGTTAGGCCCTCGGAGCGTACTCACGTCAAAAACACTGGAGACGTGTCTTCCGTCTGTCACAAAATGATCGATCTAGTTGGTAGTGGCTCTTCGTTTCAGATGAATTTTCTTGAGCTGGAATCTAGTACTAAAGATAACCATATTTCGGGCCGCGGCGAAGACGATCAGCCTCAACCCATTTGGGGATGTTTACTCATTGAGGCTGAATTTAAAGACCGTTGTGCTAAATATACTTTCGCTTCAAGCGCTGATAGAAGACATCTTTGGTCACATCGTCCTTATCTTCCGGCGGAATTACCAGATCATAACACTAGGCTTACCAAATGCTGATATATAAAAGGCTACCTACGTATGTAAGTATTTGCGTCGCGGAAAAGCGCTATAATTATGCAATTTCTCAAAGGCTTTGCTGGTGGTCTTACTACTCAATACTACAACTCAGTAACCACTGCCGCCACATACCTCGCTCTGGCTTTGAGCGAAAGAAAAACTCTGGGCGAACTTTTTAACGAACAAAAAGTGGGTTTATAAATAGCACAGCCGCAATTCATAAGTAAAGTTCGTTTGTGGCAGCTTGTGGCAACTGCACGCGGGCATAAAAACTGATTGATCTGTAAACGTATAATCTTTTGTGGTATGCAACGAACCTACGATCAGGCGGCGGTAACCGATCGTCAAGCAATGCAAATAAAATTATAGTTGAAAGGAAGTTGCTCGATTAAGAGACTACGCGCTGCAGCTGAAGTGGAGCGCTGGAAAATACGGCTTGGGGAGCTAATAAAGTAAACAAAACGTGGCAAGGTTGTTATGTGGGTAATTTTAAATTGGACGGATAGGCGCCTGGGTAGGAGTCCTACAAATTGCCGCATATAATGCGAATATATATGTTTGAGCATATGCAAATAAACTGAATGACTATGTTGATGTTTACATGGTGAGCGACATTAACTTTGAAGATCAGTGAGATAGACGCACAATCACTTTTTATTCGATAAAATAGTTATATCAAATTTTTGCTAGTCAGAACATTGGCATTACAGGTGAGGTTAGATGGCTCATCCCACAAAATGACGGGGAACATAGACTGCTATACGAAGTCCTGTGTGAAGCCAGATAAATACTCCCCTAGTTGGATAACTTAGCTAACGACAACGCGGCTTGAACCTTTCACCTGCTTAGGTGCTTTATTTATATTTCCGGTATTTCTAAAATTATGAGATCTGCCTTGATCTGACAGAGGCTGGACATCAAGAAGTGTTGAGTTGTTGATATATCATACTGGCTTCCGATATGATATTCAATCTTACTGGATGAACCCTGAACGGACAGTGTCCAGTTAGAACTCTTACAACCATTGGAAAGTGGACTTGCTGAGGGCAAAGAGCTCACTAAGCCTCTTACTATTTACCCTGGGCTGAAAGAACCTATCAACTGCACAGTTCTAGTAGTTGACCAACGTTTGCTGTGCTGGTCTGAGGACTAACCATCCAATAGTGAACCGCAAGAAGCCAGTTGAGCTCCTATCCGTTCCCACTGTGAAGTTAGTTAGACTGAAATACATGACCTAGCAATCTCAGTAGCGTTGCAGTTTCCTACAATATCGCTATGGCCACACACCCAAATCAGCCTGATCATGTTTTAACTCGTTGCCAGAGAAAAAGAGCCTAAGATCGCTTTACTAGTCTTGACAGTACAATCAGGGATTTCAAGACTACTACTACAGCCCTACTTGCGGTAGTCACAACTCTGAAAAAGGCTGCGCTTCAGATCAGTAGGCTACTGCTACCTTATGGCATTCACTTCCGCTTGGATAACGGTCCAGGAAGCCTAAAACTGGAGTCGATACATAATATCTGATAATCTACTCCTCCACCAATCCTGCTCGCAAAGTTTGATCCGGCCGTGAAAAAGCTCATCCCTTTCTTCTCTGGCGAATCCTTCCTCCCTTAAAGATATTTGAGCAGAGAAAGAACAGCCAGGACTAAGCTCGCCGATCTGTTAATCCAAGTGTTTCGGAACGAAACCAAAGTGTGCAAGGATTCCGGGGTAACCAGGCTCGCAGTCATCTAAGTACACAGCTTCTTTGAATTACAGAGCAGCTCCCAGCTATGTCCAACGGTGCTATATAGAGCAAGGCTTGAGCACCATAGTTAGTGTGGTCTGCAGTGCTATGAAAGTCCACAACAGAACCTTATATATGAGAGAACATAATAATAAATAAAGAACAAAGCATGAGGTTAAGCAGTTAGGTGATCTGCTAATATATCTTAGTAGGAATCTTGATGTTGGCTTTGATATGATATCACAACTGATCGCCTCACTATTAAACTCGCGATCGTATGACAAAATTTGGATAGAAGGCAATCGGTATTATTATACAAGTAAAATGAAATCTACTATCAAAAATAAAAAAAATGGTTCCACATTTTCAAGGATGTGCTTTAAAAAACTAGCAATGATCTTGCCAGATACCCAAGTGACCGCTATCTTATCATCTCACCTATCACTTTCAAGCTTCGAAACTTATCACCATTATTTAAATATACTAAAATAGTGATAAATATCCATGCATTTACATGGATGATCTGTGATCGTGTCACACGCCGTCACCAACAACACCGCCTCTGCGTGTTTGCTCGCCATTTCCATAAAAACCAAAACAAATTACCGACTGTTTGTTTAAAAGCGTCTCACAAGGCAATTTATTAGTGTTGCATGCAACATGCCACGATTGTGGCAATTCCGCAAAACAGCTGCTAACTACTGACGATCAGTGCAAAGCAAATAATTTCTACTTCATTGGCAGCAATGAAATGCGATCACTGGCGCATCCTCGTCAGCTGTGCGCATCCGCATTTGTCTGCTCGCAATAACCGACTGGCAATCACTTTTTCCACCAGTTGCAGGCATAAATAAATGCTTACAAACACATACGGCTGGTTGGAGCTTTACAAATTTATGCCGAGCTCGTTGTTGCGTATAAATGTTATTTAAAATTTTTATTGGCAGTCAAACTGTCTGCCAAAGTAATCATTCACTCACGTCAATTGTGACCGGCCCAGACGACTCAGTTATGCATTCAGTATATATTTTTTTCTTTCGCGTATCCTGTGGCTCCAAGCGAGAAATTATAGAAGAAATACATACATACATACATATGTACATATATGAGCGGGTATGCAAATGTTCAAGCAGTGCTAGTTTTGTGGTCCGCCTGGAAACGGACGCAGCTTGTGCTCTTCACTTCACCCCGATCGCCACGATCACTTTTTGTTCGTCTGTGTAGATCATTCAAAAGTTAGTCATTGCTGTCGTTTGTCAGTCGTTTAGTTTTGTTTATTTGCTCACTCGCTGCAGTTAACAAGACAAGAGCTTAAATAAATTTTGCTTGTTACTCGGCTTTCCTGCATTTCTCTTGTGCAGCAACAATTTCATTGACGAATTTCCCATCGTAATTTTGGGCGTGATTACTACTTGGTCGCTGAGTGCGTGTATTTGTTTAAGAGCTTTAAGGGGCATTAAGAGAATTAATTGGATTTGTAATGCGGTGATTCGAACCTTTTGTTCTGTATTAGGAAAGTCGAGAAATATGAAGAAAAAGATAGCTTAAAACCATATATACCTGTAGTCATGTAGATGTATACTACTATCATTAGACCAATTCTTTCATTGGTCTGCTGGCCAGCATTAAAGAGAGAATATAATAACAGAAAGATAAATGAAATACAGAGGACAGCCTGTGCAGGGCCATTAAGTCATGTTCTACTGATGCACCTTATATGTATGCTCCTGCCTCAACTGAACCAGCTTCAAATAAATCTAAATAGATCAGATTATATCCACCCAAGTTTGGATTTCAATGATGACTTCCAGGAGAGAATACCCACTAGGCGTGAATATAGAAAAGGTATAGTAAGTGAGGAGATCTCAATATATACATACTGAATAACTGTGACGGTCTCAAAATGATACTGCAGAGTAAGATATTGGCAGGTGATATTGCCTATAATCCGAGGAATCTTGGCTAATATCTCTACTCGCGAAAATTGGGACTAAACATACACAATATTTGCCGTATCTGCAAACTCGTGGGGAGTAAGGAAACGATTAAACACTTCAACTGCGAGTGCCTAGCTCTATGACAATCCCGATGTAGCACTCTAGGTACTCATCCGGTACCAAAGCTAAAATGTCAAACTACAAAAGGCATAAAGAGATAAGTAGTATCATTGAAGACATGTGTGTCGCTGTGGTTAATCGATTTGAAGCGCTCCGGGTTGCATTGTTGAATCGGCAATGTTTAGTTGATGTCGATCGGGTTCATTCACTTGTCGATTGAGGGGAAGAAGTTGCGAGGACCATACTTCCTTTTAGCTGGAGTGTAGGGTGTCCAAATGTGTGGAATGATGAGTGTGTTATTGTTTTTGTAACGGTTGTCAATTCTGGATAAATACGAGTTTAACCTGCGACAATATTCATAACGAAGCTGCGCAAGGGTCACTCTCGATTCTCTCGACAACTTGCGCTCTTCGTCTGCAATTTGTGATGGTTAGACTCCAAGTACGCCATTCACTGAGAGGGAGTCGATGAAGGTGTTTATGGCTCCAATGTGAATGGCGATCAGTGCATGTCTGAAGTTAGTTGCGTCTAACGTTTCGTCAGTGTATAATCTTATGTCGTCGACGTAGTTGAGGAAGGACCTCTTGATGCTCCTAGGCGCGGTTCCGATTCAAGCAGGTGACTGCAGGGATGATTTCCACGAAAAAACCCCAGCAGATACTCATAGAAAGTAGTTTATTATGCCCCTTAACTGGGAGCATATGGGCCTCACTAGTCCAGAGTACAGTATTCTGACATGTCTGAGTTTCACTATATCCAGGCGACCATAATGGTGCGGCGTAGTTAAGGACCGGCCGGCCGATTGCCTTGTATGTTGCCAACAACGTTTGTTTGTCTTTTCCCCATGTGCTGCTGACTAGCGGCTTGAGGATTCTGTTGCGGGTCTGTACTTTAGCACTAATTGCGATCGTGTGAGGAGTGAGGGAGCACATGCTGTCGATTGTCCGACTTAAAATCTTAGGGTTATTGAAAGTCGGAATTTTAACGCCATCGACTGCAATGTTAAGGTCAAGTCTGTACTCCTTGCTGCAGTGTACAGAGTGTGGTATCATCAGATGTACTGTATTGAAGTGTTCTATATTAGGATGTACCATTACTCTCCCAGGTGGCGCAGTAGGGGGCAGATTAACTTATTTAAACATAAATTTAAAAATTTTTTTCTACCGATTTTAAGCACTTCTTGCAGCCAATCGCCTCAAAATTCCTATTAGGCGCTGTCTGGATCAAATATACATATGTATACAATGTATATTGTATATATGTATTTACATACAAAACATAGCGCATAATCAAGCGTTGTGCTGTTAGCCAAAGAACTTTGTACCATACCTGTCTACAAACTATGTACATATGTGTCTGCCAGAAAAAGTGGGTTATGAAGCCGCTGCAACAACTCAATTGAGTTTACGAACCGCGAGCCACTTTTTCGAAAACATACATTCTTTTTTTACTTTTTATTCTTTAATTTAATGCTTCTACGCTTTGTTGTTATTGTACTGTTTGAGGCCTGCAGCTTCTTCAGACAACAGCTACTGTGGCAGACGCCGCTTTGCAGTCTCTGGAGGCGCAGCAGCGACTACAAATTGTGGCCTAAAGTCAGTGGCTGTCTATCAGAATAAATATAGTATGTGTATGTATGTATATTTGTATATGTGTGTATGTATACATGTGTGTGTATATTCAGCTACAAGTGCATATTTCTAATGCAGTTGTTGCATTTTCATGCCTCATTTAATTAAAAGTGACAATACCAGTTAATTAACCGGCAATGTGCCCAGTTTCTAACGCCGCGATTGCCTGACAGTGTTCATTTTCGCCAAACAAATACTCAAAATTTCCATAATGAAGCGAAAATGACACAGTTAGTCGAATATCTTATTAATTATTAATAAATGAAATCAACGGGACGCTCACATTTTCGCTTAGAATTTAAAGCAGCGCTGCAGGAGACCATATCATATTACCGCTACTGTTGTTGCAACAACCAACCGACAGCATTCTACAACTTTTTTGCCATTTGCTAATTATTTTTATTTTCTGTCACAAAACAAACGTATTTTCTTTGCAACTTGTTAGCGCTTTTTGCTGTTTTTTTTATTTTTGCTTTTGTTATCTTTATTTTTTTTTTTTTTGCTTTTCAACAGCATTTTCATAATTAATGTTTGTTGACAGATTTTTTTTTCTTGCTTCGCGTTCGCTCATTCATTTATTTGATATTTTTCCACAATTTGTGTTGCGACCACTTCACTTTCCAGCAAAATGTGTCGCTTTGGTCCGGCCATTAAACGCTTCGTTGGCCACGCGTAACGACTTGGCCTCTGTCTTCTTTGCTTGCACCAAGACTCGGCCTGCTGGCATTGAAATCGATACTTTTTTGTTGTCGCTGCGAGTTTACAATTTACCAAAAATGGAAATAATTTGTCGTTGTCTTATTGAGTTAAGATTTATTGTAGATTGTCTAATAGTTGTTTGATCGCGCCGGTTAAGTATAAATCTGCTACTAGTTATAAATGGTGGGATTTGTGAGATTTTTTGATGATGCGTGGCAGTGAAAACATTAATTTGAACATATAATATAGGGTGATCCATTTCGAGATTCTTCTTGGAAATTTTTAAAGAGCTCATAGAGCTAGGCGATGGGTAGGTCGAGCCGCGCTTTGAACGCTTTCAATTTAAGATCTCGACGTAAAATGCGGCAAGTCGTTGGATACGTAAGTCCGACCCTCCACGTCACTGCCAAACAATACTGAACAAAAATAACATGACAACTTGACACGACTCACGCGTGATCTGTCAAAAAAAAAGTTTATTGAGTAGCTCTTCTTGGCTCACCCGTTATTATTAAACTAAAAAATTAAGCAAGTTGAGGAGGTACACACTTGTTTTTAGCCATGCTTTGATTGTTATTTCTTTCTATTTCTTTCTAAGCTTCACTATGTGCTTAGCCTTAGATCCTTCTTTATTTATTTTATTACTTCCTTATTGTTTATGTCATCTCTATACAATTCAAATTCAACTTTTTACCGGTTTTGGGCATCTTATAGCCCCATAATGTATAAATTTTAGGTTAAGAGGTCGATCCTGAAAGGAATCTCAGTAGAATCGCTTGGAACGCTTATCCATTCTAGCTGTATTATCTAAAACTCCTATATAATTGATGAGAAGGTCTTCACAATTCGACAAAACGCTTTGCCTATCACAAACTTGTTATTACGTAATGTCTTCTGGTTTGCCATAAGTATGGCTGCCGAAGAGTTTTAAACTTCAGTATTGCATAGACTGGACAATAAACGAAAATTTGTCTGGATGTTTCTACCTCTAACACCTCCATATAACTTTGACTTACACTTACTTTTTCGTCCGACAAGACAAAACCCATGAATGCCTATTGGACATTGTTCATTAAGAACCCCTACGATTGCAGCAAGATCAACTTTGTTAAAGGCAAGTAGCTCAGTAGACCTCTTGCTTTCTACTTTAAGCCAAAAGGATATTGCAGTCGCACAGGAACGGATCGTAGATGAGCGCGTGCTAAGCGCACGTTAGGTCCATTGGGCCAGTGCAAGAACGCAAGGTGTCAATAGAGATCCAACTCGTTCTCGAGATCTTTAAATGAAAGCGTACAAAATACAGTGTGTATAAGAACTAAGGCTCCTCTTCCTTCCTAAGCGACATCGCTTTGCTCTTTAGGCTCTTGAAAAGTTCCAAGAAGATCCGAGGTTTTCGAAACAAAATCTGTTGAACAATGAAGCCCAATTCTTGCTCACTGGGTATGTAAACAACCAAAATTGGCGCATTTGGAATGAAAAGCAGCCTGAAGAGATTCAATCCCGCTTCAAATCGGACCTTGGTGCAAAACATCACGCGTGTCGTTCGTCAGTTACCAGTCGAAATGCTCAAACGAGTCATCGAAAGTTGTACTCAACGGATAGACCATCTGAGATGTAACCGCGACCAACATTTGAAAGAATAATCTTAAAAAAATAAATGTTAAAGAATGTTCTTTCAAATGAAAATGAACATTCCTCAATAACTTTAAAGTTTCTGTGTTTTTTCATTAAACAATCGAAATGGATTACCTTTTAGGTCGACTCTCAGAGCCCTAGTCCTGATTTTACATGTCAAGTCAAAACCTTTCTTTCTGGAAGACGTTTGACAAAAACAACCCAAAAATCGAAACTGGAATATAACTAAAAAGGCTTGCAAATACTTATATACTAAAGAGGCAGAAGATAGCATTGTCTCGTATTATATTATTCAAGAACGTATCCCACATGATAACTGTCGTATGGAACTTGAAAAGGAACGATTCCCATAAGTCGTTATCTACCGGTAGATTGATTGAAATGAAACAAGAGCAGAAAACTGGAGCCTGAGATACCATTAATTGACTTCTTCCAGACATTATTAGAGTATTACAATCTTTACTCACTTAATCCGCCATAAATTTCCATTTACACACAATTTCAATACATTGTAGTTTAACTTACAACATGGCATATGCCACATGCCACATGCAGTTCGTTCAATTAAGTCATAAATATACTATGTGTTCATATATGTATATCTTTTTAATTGCTGGCATGCGTTGCAATTTATGTAACCAATAGCGCCTCATGCCACATGCCACATGCCAACAGATGTCGCACAAGCACAGCAACACCCTTTAACAGCCCAACGACGCCGCCACCACACGCACGCACCCATAATCGCATGCAATCAAACCAATCAAGCACGTTCGGCCAACTCATTCGCCCAAATGATCGTCGACGCTTAGCGCCTAACGGTACATTTTTTTGCTGGTCTCAGCTGCTTAATTAATGAAACAACAACACAGCATTGTTAGATGTTGCTGCATCATGGCGAATTATTGCACGCAACTTTTCGATTAAAAAATCATCTCTTTCCAAGTACTCGACTCGCCTCGCCTCGCCCGCAACTCGCTAGCTAAGCGCACGCGTTCCCTCGAGAGTTTTGATTAAAAACATATGCGTGTGTTTGAAAAACACTTTCAATTAATCGATTGTTTCAGATGAATGTCGATTTATTGTTATTGCGTGTGCTTTTAATTTCACGAACATAAATATTCGTATTTGTTTTTCGAACCTTGCCGATCATCAAACTGAACAGTTAATGGCGGCAAGATCACAGTCATTAAGCGTTCGCCTTAATTTGATTTCTTGGTGGTGATTTCGCAAGTATTCAGCGCATAGAATCATCAACTGTGGGGTTAAGTTAAAATTTATGTTGAGAACAGGGTAAGATTTTTATTTTCAGTAATAAAGTGTGTTAAATGCGCCAAATTTAGAGGGCGCTTTATTATGCGCTGGCAAGATTATACAGATCACTTTATGAGCTAGCAAACTAACAGCAAGTCAACTTTTCTCTAATAGTTGGTATTCATATTGAGAATTGGGTATTGGCAGCTTGTAGTAGTCGTTTGAGTCTATTCTAAAATGAATTTTATGTAAGAGGTTAAATATGTATTCTTTATTCAAATTTGAACAGCTAAACAGTTGGTAACGCTGTCCAAAAAGTTGTTGACTAAACAATTTTCAATAAATTGCTAAATAATAATTAAATTTAGTGAAAAATGTCTCTCTGTTGATATAAAGGTTTGAATAAGTGGCAACGCCAGTTGAAAATATCTGAAATAAAATTTTTTACTCAACTGCCTTAGTTTATTGGTCAAATGGCAATTTTTTTAGTTAACTTCAAATTTTGAAACAGGTGGCAACCTTAAAATAAATTTTAAAATAGATGGCAACTCCTCTGTTAAAAATATTTCAATTTTTGCTTAACTATTTCAGTTTTTTGATTACATTGCAATTTTTTTTAAATTAACTCCAAATTTTAAACAGGTGGCAACCTTGAAAAAAAGTCTTAAACAGCTGGCAACTCCTTTCAATGTGTTTTATTTTATTATTATCGTAATATTAAATTTTTTTATTTAGTTCATAAATTTTAGACATGTGGCAACTTTAAGTGCTTCATTTTGATAGCCATATTCTTAAATTCATTTTTTTAATAAAATATTTAAGCAGTTGGCAATCTTTGTAGAAAATTCCATTGAAAATTTGTAAAAGAACTTACGAGGTTAATTTGCATAACTCCATTGGAATACTAAATTTTTATTAGTTTTTTAGTCAAAAGTTTGTAAACTTTTGGCAACTCTGGTCAAAACGAAGAACAATAACAAAATATGCTGATGTTTTTTTTTGTTATTTTATCATTATCGTAATATTTAATTATTATAAATGAAATAAATTTAAATAGGTGGCAACCTCTCTTAAATATATACCGAACAATTTTAAATCTTAAGAATTGAAAAGGTTTAATATCCATACCTCCATTGGAATATTAAATTTTTATTAGTAAAATCACGTTAACACTTTGTAAGCAGGTGGCAACTCTCCTCAAAACGATGTACAACAACAAACTTCCCTAATGCTTTTTTGTTAGTTTGTCATTATCATAATATTCAACTATTATAAAGAGCTTTTTATCATATGTCCCCTCGGAATATTAAAGTTTTTAAACAGTTGGCAACCTCTCTCAAATATATCACTAAAAATTTGAAACTTTAAGAATTGAAGACATTTAGTGTCATCCCTCTCTTTGGAATATCTAAAAATTAAAATTCTAGTTAAAAGTTATTAAACAGGTGGCAACCCTTCTTAAAAGTAATTTCAATTACAAACTTTTCCAATGTTTTTTATTTAAGCAAATTTGTGTATACGAAATTCTATGTTCAGCTTTCTGTATGCTGTCTGCGTGACGGCTATTTTTTGTTTAAAATTTCGTTGCAGTTGTCCGATATTATAATCAATTGTTGGAAAAAAATTGTAGGCATTTTTCGTACTCTACTGGAATCTTAAATTTTTAATGGTGAAATCTAATTCAAAGTATGAAAACAGGTGGCAACACTTCTCAAAAAAAATTTTCAACTATAAACTTTTTTCATGCTTTTTCGTATGCGAAATTATCGTTCACCTGCCTAAAAGCTGCCTGCGTGACGGCATTTTGTTGCGTAACTCAATTTCGTTACAGTTGATTGATATCTTTGTCTAGAACAGTTTCACTTATTTCCTCATAAATTTATTAGTTTTGAGCAATAAAATGAAATTTAAAAAAAATTCTGATAATGTCTAAGAAACAGTTATGTATATACATGCATACGTATGTTGAAGTGCCAATCAATTTCCATACGTTCCACTTCTCTTAAAATTCTTCTTCTTTCCCAACCAATTAGTAAAGCGCAATGGCCAAACTTAGCGCCAAATTATTTATAGTCATTGTTTAGTCTATTTTCATACAAAAAGCATTTGCGTAGAATTCTGACGAACAACAGAAGCTGCCACACGAAATTTAGGTCAACCGACTTTTTCCAATTACTTTTTCAATTATTTGCGTTTTTAATTGCCAATCGAAAAGGAAATGAGCTTCTTTGCAAAATCTTTTCCCAATTCTTTTTAAAGCAATTGAAATGTTGCTGAGCCTATAACAACATAAATTTGTCAGCGGGTGGCATTGTTGTGCGCTGGCAAGCCAATAAGTTATTAGCAAATACATTAACTAAACTTAAGACTAAGCAAACATATTTATTTACCTTAGTTGTGTTTGTTTAGTGATTTTTGTTTTATTTATTGTTGTTATGTGCGTTGTTACATGACGCAATGCTGCCAGATGTGTACACTTATGTACACACTACATAAATACACAAAGCAATTAAATTCAAAATGGAATTTATTCAAGTTGAAACATTTTTGTGTGCCATAAATGCAACGCTGCTTGAATTTATTCAGGCATTTTGTTGAAAAAAATATTGAAAACCCGTTAAGCGGCTGTACCGCAATTTATATTTGAGATTAGTGCACAAAATATGAAAATTCACACATGAATAAATAGTTTTGTATATTTATGCGTATTCGGTTATATATTCGGTTATAAGTAATCCGCAGTTTTGTTTACGATTGCCTGTGCTTTGCTCATTGGCTTCGTATTTCTTCGTATTTTTTTATTTTAACGGTAAAGTTACTTATGCGTTGCTGCCAACTGCCGATAATCCTTTTACCTGTTGCAAGTTAAATAAACATGTCTATACTGTTTTTATGCACCAACTGACATATATACTAACTTATCTATATATATCATACATATGTACATATGCAAATGTGCGCAACGCTACAGCATGTGTTAATTGGTTAACATGGAATTTTATTGAAAAATTATGCAAATTTCGAATTATCGTCAAACCGTAAAAACCTACCAGATTACTAGATCTCGCTTTCAGGTAATAAAAAAACTGATTTCGATAATGAAAACAAGATGTATGACATATTTCTTTTATATTAGGATCAGCTTTAATACGGTACAAAAAATCATATTTATTAATGATATAATGTAATGGCCTCGATTAAAAACACAATTTAAGTTCAATATTAAAAATTCTTCAATATTTTTGGCAAATGAAGTTTTGTGAAGAAATTCATATTTTTCGAAAGTAGCGGTGAGCTATTTATAACCAATTTAAACTATTTTTGAATGTAAGGTCAGCCAAGTGGGCAGCGAAATAAGCGCCTTGTACGTGTCGAGGCAGTGTAGTCACTCTGTTTGAGGTATCTCCAAAACATGCGTTCTAAACTCAACAATCGCCTCTTCAGGTTTCGAAAAACATTGACTAAGAGGTTAGACGTTTAGAATAAAAAGCAGTGATTCGGTGGCAATCGGGACTATACGGAGAATGACTCATCAAATTGAGGTTTCGAGTGCTCAAAAATTCAGCTATTTCAGTCGATGTGTGGAAGCTCGCAGAAGAGTGATCCGTCTTCAGAGGTTGTTTTCCTGATTTCTTGAAAGAGAGTTGACAAACAAAAGGTATTTGCTGTCTGCGTTGTTCTAGTAGCACGGTTGCAATATATCAAGCTTTTCCAAAAAACCGCCAACCATTTGCTTGGAAGTGCTTAGAGCGCGAACAGCTTCGCTATCGCTTTATTTTTTTCATTTCCCTCGGTCAATCGGCACGAGCCTTTATTTGAGAGATCGACAAATTGTGTGGGATACAACGGTCAAATGTTCATGAAATATTGGATACATGCTGGTCTCACTAATGGCCATAGTCGTCTCAATCTTACGTTAAGTCACATGACGATCTTGAAATATCAATTTTCGCACAGCATCAATAATTTCCCGAACAACAACTGATTTTTAGCGACCTTCGTTTTGCGAAATTCGTCCTGGAGTGAGCTACGACCTCGATTGAATTTACCAAATAATCCATAAACACTGGTTTGTGATAAAGCTTAGTCGTCAAAGTTGAATTAAATTCAACGACGCTCGCCTGATGATTTAATCCACGTTCGGAGTTGTAAAAAAGAATCGCGCGAAAATGTTCGCGATTTAGTATCATTTTTTTTTTGTCGAAAATAATGTTTTAAGTTACTGTACTGTTACTGAGTATCCATACCATCAAAAGTATGAAACTTTATGATAGAATTGTGAGTTTCAGATTGCCAAATTATGGTTGGCAAACCCCAAAATTTAAAAGGCAACTTACGTATTGTTATTTATACCTCGAACAGGATGTATTAAGCTTGTCAAGAAGTTTATCCAGATGGAAAATTTGGAGATCCTCACAAAATTATTTATAAAAGATCAGTCGGACGGCCTGAGTCGATTTAGTCTCCTCAGCCAATACTAGATTGTTGGACAATTTCATATTCAAAAAAAAAGACATCCCGTCACCAGTCGAGATAAGGTTCTTAAAACAGTATTCAAAATGTGTAAAATCGATTCATAAGAGATATTGAGGTACTCTGTTATCGCTCTGATTTCAACATGAGACAAATTTTCGATGTTTTCACGATCTTCAACAACGCAGAAAATCACATGTCTATAGTCAAGCGGCAAATTAGTCAATAATATCACATCGCATTACGTCAGAGTTTGTTCATGAGTTTGCCAAAAATACCAACCGCCTGGCTACCAAACTAGAACGGAAAATATGGAAGGCACTAAAAACGAAATGAAATTTCTGAAAGGGCGAGATGGAGTGTCCCAAAGACATGCAGGATCGCCAAGATCATTTGCAATAGCACCAAAGAAAAACACACATGCCTTTCACTCACACGCTCTCGAAAGAATTGCAGGACGGTTCTTGGTCTTACGACATGTAACTGTACTGGTATCACATGCGAAACGCAAGGGCATAACTAACAGCGATACATGTCGAAAGTGTTGTGAAGTAGGTATGAGAGAGACGGTGGAACACCGCCTATGTTTCTGTCCAGCCTTATCTAGAACTCGTCTCAGATACCTAGCAGCTTCGCGGTTTAAGTGACTGGATGAAGTATAAAAAGTTGATATCAAGGCTCATTTAAAGCTCCAATTAAACTTCATCTTACATTACCAAGGAACTATATGGCTAAGTAAGACTTGACAGCCGGCCAGTATTATCTAATCTAAGCTTCAAGTTTTTCACAGTTGGGTATTATAAAATCAATTATGCTTTTCAAACTGAGGAGAGATTGGATAAAATGGTACAGTTCTTATCTCTTTTAGACCGTGTTGCCTTAATTTTTTACATTTAATTCATTTATTAAAGAATTAGTCCGATTTAGATCTTTTGGGTTCCGGTATCAGATTTATTTTCTCTGTGGTAACTAGAAATTAAATTAGGTTTCAATTATGAAGAAAAGCAACGTCGTCCGAAAAATAGAACAATATGTTCCAACCGATTTTTATGAACATTCGGCTTCTAATAGCCTCGACAGACGGCAGCGTTAATCCGGATTAACTGCGCACTTAATCAGATCCAAATTTGTAGGTGACAGACGGCAGCTACGCAAGTTTGAAACTCTCATAAACAGCTCATTGTCCTTTTTATAATATTTTCAATGAAAATTGGTAGAAGATAAACATTACGGTTGTTAGCCGACCAATTTTTACCAAACCATTTTTTATTACAAAAACATATCAAACCATTATTTTTAAAACTGCATCATAACATAGAAGTTTTATTGATATTATATTGAGAATTTGATAAACAGCTGTCAGGGTTGCTTGTATTTCATTCACAATAGATGAAAATTGGCCATTTTTAACAATGTTTCCAACGAAAATCTCACAAACTCCCTAAAATTTTGAGAGTTATTTTTGGATTCAGCAACGGAGTTAGCTATGGTAACTCCTGAATTAATCCCGAAAAATGCAATTAATCTGGTTTAACGCTGCCGTCTGTCAATGCTATAACTGAGCTATCGGGCTGACGAATTTCGTGTAAATGTTTAAGTTTTCCCCACGGTAATACAAAATATGACTAATCAATCGCATGCTGCAGAGTCTAACATGATACATACATAAGTCTTTGCCTAAAAAAATGTCTTAAACAAAATCTTAGAAAATCCATTTATGTACACACCTTAACCAAGAAATATTATTTAATATTTTTTTTAATTTTTTTTGGCATATTTAAATTATCTCTCCAAATTTGTCTAGGCAAGTTTTGTAATAAAGGGCAGGGCAACGCCTTTCTACATGCCGCTCCAAATAAATAATTAAAAAGTAAAAACAAAAAAAATACAAACACCACAAAGTTCACACCTCGTCGCACTCGCTGATAGGCGTAACTAACTAGTAAAGCCTTTTTCGGCGAGTTTTTTCCACCAAAAATCTGGCAAGCGCTCGCATAAATGTCTCATGTTAGAAATGTGAATATTTACACACATTTTTACTTATACGTATATTATACATATGTATATACATATGTATGTATGTACTTATAACTGTTTGTGTATATGGCTGTCATTTGCCACAGCTGTTGGCAATTAAATCCGAGTTAACTGCCACACTCTCTGCACATGAAAATAAACCGTAAAATCGACGGCTTTGGGAGTGTGAAAAAATCGAAAAGACTAAGCAAAATAGTGAAAAATTAGAAAAGGAAGACAAGTTGAAAGAGTAATAAAAATCAATTAATTCGCAGACATCGCAGGCATGCGATCAGCGTAGAGTGCAAATGGGCTGCAAAGTGAGGGGTGATATTAAAGCTAAGGACTGCAGATAAAAGAAAGAAGTTTGATGGCAACATTATTTATTAATTTTTTTATTTATTGATAATTTTTCTATAAATATCTATACATAGGTATATATAGTATATATTTTTTTTATTTTTTATTTCTAATTTTTTAGCATAATTTGTAGGCGCGTTAAACGTCTATTATGTAATTGCGCGCAACGTCAAGCAGAAGAATGGCGAGAATGTCTTTTATCAAAGCCGCCGTATAATTCTTTCCGCCTTCATTGGCCTAAAGAGGCCTTTGCGTGCTCATTTCTATTAACTTTTTTTCCACTGTTAGTATTGTTTTTTCAGAATATTTTAGATATAAAAGCGTAAACGTTGCTTTGTCGCTTGAGTACATCTATTATTTCAGCAAAAAAGAAATAAAAAAGATATTAAATTAGATTCTTCATCATGTGCAGAGTTTACTTAGAACTTAAGCATTATTATGGCAAAAATTGATTAACAAAAGGACTGAATACCTTTCAGCTACGAAAGTAGTTAAATTTTGAAAGCGATAAAATTTAAGATTTTAGGATCATTTATCTTACTTTTTTTACATTAAAGTGGATTTTTTTTATATTATATTTCTTATAACTTCTCAACTGAGTACATTTTTTTAGAGAAAAAAATATTATTCACTTAATTCTTAAATGTCTACTTTCAAGAGAAAAGTTCAGATACCTACTTTCAACCTTCTATAATTTATTGCGAACAAAGTAAATTTTTAAAAGTCGACAAAATATTTCGAAAATTTTCTGGGTATCGGAGAGACTAAATATCTCGTCTTTATGGCCGAGTTTACAACAGCGCGTCAGTTGTTCCTATTCGCGGTTTGGCGCTATTTGGATATTCCAAGTGTAGTCAGGTCCTTCTCCTGGTCTTTTCGACGGAGTGGGGTCTTTCTTTTCCTCTACATCCCCAGCCGGTATTGCGTCGAATACTCTCAGTGCTGAAGTGTTTTCATCTATTCGCACGAGATGACCTAGCCAGCGGTAGCGTAGCCGCTGTCTCTTAATTAGTTGAACTATATCAATTTCGTCGTACATCTTATACAGCTCATCATTCCATCAAATGCGGTATTCACCGTCCCCAGTGCGCAAAGGACCATAAATCCTTCGCAAAACCTTTCTCTCGAAAGCTCGTAACGGCGACTCATCAGATCTTGTTACCGTCAATCATATACCAGGACGGGGATGATAAGTGACTTATAGAATTTGGTCTTGGTTTTTCGAGAAAGGACTTTCCTTTTCAATAACCTACTTAGTCCAAAATAGCACTTGTTGCCAGGAGTGATTTTGCGATGGATTTCAAGGCTAATTGCCTTGTCTGTCGCCTTGTCTGAAACCTCGTTTGGCATCCAATTTTCGGAGAAGTCTTTACCAATCCTGGCGGAACTTTTGGCATTGCTCACGGAGCTATTGGTATTACACAGTCATGTTAGTTTCGCAGGGATGCCAAATTCAGACATAGCGGCATAAAAGCGATCCATTTTTATGGGTCTTTTCCATTATTTGGCACATGGTGAATATCTGGTCAGTTGTTGTTTTTCCAGATCTAAAGCCACACTGAAAAGGTCTAATCAGTTTGTTGACGATTATGTTTATTATTGTCTTAAATAAAGGTTCCTCTCGAACACTATTTCTTTAACTTCTTCGATGTCATAGACATTAACAGAAGGAACGGACGACTCACGTGTGTCAGTTTTCAATGACTTCACGACCTTTACTGAATGCTTCTTGTATTTGTGGTAAAGTGGACTCCATGATTTTTTTGGAAACCCAAATTTTCAGCAAACTCGTTGTTCTATGTATTTTCATGGAAAAATCGTCAGACGCACTTTTCGCGTCGTAAGCAAACAGAGGCCAAACAAACATACAAATATAAAAAATATAAAACGTAAAATATTCAATTATTCATCAATATTTATTTTGTCGCCTTCAAATAATCCCAAGAAGATGTAATATACTTATGCCAACGATTTTTGCAGTCCTCAAAACACTTTTTTCATAAGCACTTTTTGGGATGGCCTTCAGCTCCCTCAGCGAACTTAGTTTTATCTCTCCGGTCGACTGCAAACAAGTCCCACGGAGCGGCGATTTCAATTTGGGGGGCAAGAAAAAATCACACAGAGCCAAATCTGGTGAATACGGTAGACGAATTATTGCGTTTTAAGCTTTAAATTTGGTCACAATCGTCGATCGATGCGATGGTGCAATATCAAATCCATTAATTGTTCTTCCACAATTCCAACTTTTTTCGACGGATGTTCCCACGCAATCGCCTCAATATTAGTCTAATTATATTTCCAGAGGTTCACTTAAGTCTGAGAGCTATGAGCCAGGATCTGTATGTCACATATTTGAAATCAAGCTATCTCTGCTTATAACTATACTATTCTGACTAACAACTTAACGAAATAATCAAAAGGATATTAAAAACAAGGATTAAATGAAGTAGAATTTAAAGATAACCCATATATGGGTTATGTGATACAAGAAAAGGTGATTCCAATTACAAAACTCAGATTTGTGTGAAAAGTGAAAGTGACTTCAACTACACAGTTCTGTGATCCGAAACTTTTTAGAAAAGTCTTCATCTACAACCTTTTCTCAAATCTGCTGTATTCTTATTTCATCTCCTATCCGACCGATAATTTGCTTTATTCACAGACTTCCCCTGTCTGAGTCACTCAAACGTGCGCTGAACTTCAATCGGGCTTCTAACGAATTCTCCACCTCAGCTACATAGGCAGTTCATTTTAGCGTTTTTTTATTTTCTTTATCATTTTTGTTTGCCATTTTTTCGTACAAAATTTATTACATCACGATTTTTGCGTTATGCTTTGTTATTTCCCGCGCTTTTTGCTTCTATTTTTTGTTAAACCCGCATTCTAGTTTCTATTTAGTGCACGAGACGCCACTTTTTATGGAGGCCTGTGTTCTTTGAAACAAAAAACTTAAAATTTTTGTTTTTATGCCTTTGTTGTTGTCTTATTACATTTGTTGTCGGCTATTGCTGTTAAACTTGCTACTTTCTGTTGACCTAAGCGCTTTACGTTTATGCCATTTGTTATTCGTTTGTCTGGATATACACATGTAAATATGTATGTATGCATGAATGTACATATATATATATATGTATATTCATGTATGCATGTACATATGTATGTATGTATATTCACATGTATGTTTGTATTTATTTGCTGTGTTTTGACTTTTTCAGTTTTTGCTTCGATCTTTTTGCTTTTAGCCCGCCACTTTCACGGTTTCGTATACCTCACACATTTCTTATAGAATTATTCCCGCTGATGTTTCAAATTCATTCAAAAGCAGCTGGGCTTCCTGGAAAATAACTTCGCTTACCGCACAGCTGTCCAAAAATAGCATTTAACTTCTGTTTTTATTCATGAAAGCCTTCGTTCAGGCATCTAGCACTTTATAATTTTTGAGTTATTCACACGTGCAGCGTCTAATAAGTGTCTAATAAATACATACTTACATTTGTGCATAGATATATATGTATATACATATATATATATGTGAACTTGTGTTTATAATTATTGGATATTTATGACGGCTGACGCGCTCGCGCTCTCATTATCTTCCACTCAGATTTACCTTTTTAATCTATTTGGTGAATCTTTTGGATGTTGGCGTATTTGATTTGCTTAGTTCTTCTCCGATTTTGTAGAAGTCGTTAGTTTTATTATTTATTATGTACCGAATTGCTTCTAAGTTTTGCGGACTAGTTGCTTTGAATACAGTTTTATCGCAATTTAACACATTGCCTGTCAAGCGGTCTTAACGAAATCCTTCATCGGGTGCCAAGAACGTTTTATGGAAAATGCATATGGTAATTATCTTCATAGTTTTTATTATCTCCAGCAGATGTAATACACTTAAGCCAACGATTTTTGCAGTCCTCGAAATACTTTTCATTAGCACTTTTTTAGATGGCCTTCAGCTCCTTCAGCGAATTTTGTTTTATTTCTTCGATAGACTGAAGAGGGGTTCCACAGGACGGCAATTTCAGTTTGGGGAACAAGAAAAAACACACGGATCCAAATCTGATGAATACGGTGGTTGATCGATAGAACTCATTGCGATTTTGGCCTTAAATTCGGTCACAATCAAATTCATGATGCACCAAACCACGAATATCGGAAAGAACTATGAGCATCACTTTGATTTTTGAGCAGCTTTGGCTTTTTTTAGGTTTCGGCTCGTTTTTTCCCTTCATTCCGATAATTGTTGACTTGATTACATGCAATGACTTTTAAATATTGTATTAGTTATTTCATGATAATGCCACATAAACCGCAATAACTTAAAATTTTCGAAATTCGTAATAACTTTTGATGACCTAAACTGTCTAAACGATCCTCTAGATCAAATTAGTCGCAGGCCGAATATAAGCTGTGCTATTTTTTTTTTTTTTTTGTACGAAGAATGATTTAACCAGCAAAGGTTTTCAACTATTTAGCCGCCCACAGCACATTTTAAACTCTCTCAGTAAGTCTACGGTTACATACCACATTTTTAACACTCTTAGGAAGTCTGGAGAGAAATCTTGACTCTGGGTGCCATGTCTATGGCTACGAAATGAATATTCACCTGCACCTGCTTTTGCACTGTGTGACACTTCATTTAGAAGATAAAAAGCAAAAGTTTGTAGTCATATTTAATATTTTTGGTAACAAAATATCGCGCGCTGGGGACACCCGCCGTGCGCCGCCATGCGAATGCCAATTGAGCAATAAAATTTCGCCGAATATAATTAACTGATTGCGCGTAATGCACCGCATGTGGTTAAAGCGACAGCTGCTACGCGCCACATGGCGCAGCAACGGCGGAAGGGAAAAGTGGAGACACATATGCCGGTCTCTAAGCGCAGTGGGGCAACGCTGGCTGGCGTTTTTCTGCTATGCCGCAGCTACGCGTTTGTAAGCCGACCGCTGGAGATTTAGGCCGAAAGTGGGTTAAATGCTGAGGGAAGACAAATTGCAAATTAACGGCAATTAATTGAGTTGTACACGCGGCAACAGGTCGCCACGGATATTTCTTGTATTCCTCGCTGAAAAATATAAATTCAACTAAATAGAAATGCAACACTGCGGCTGTCAAAAGCAAATGTCAAAATTTATTATTTTTTTTAAATTCGTGCAACTATTTATATAAGTGTCTTTTCTCCTGCCACATCAATAACAAATAGCAAATGTGACTTGTCAACGATTGAAAATATGTTTCGCCACGAACAAAAACAACAAATGCTTTCAATTAAATATAGAATAACATAAACAGTGCAAGAATTAAAAATGACAGCGCTTGTCAAGCGAACTGTCAGCGTGACATTTATCGCTGATAGCAAACAACAGTTATGTGACACGCGAAAGCGCGCCACTTCCGCAAAGCAACAACAGAAACAGCAACAAAAACAACGCGACAAACGAAAATCTACGAAATGCTACCGCCACCTTCGGCAAATGGCGTATTTAGTGCGACCTTTACTGTTGTTCTTCTGCCTGCTACATGCCGCGCAACATACGCGTTGCGTCCACATGTTGACAGATGACAGCGCATCCAGTGCCAATCAGCTGCTCTCGTTTGTGGAGAGTACAGTGAAACCTGTAAATAATAGTGTTAGTGTAAATAGTGTAAGTCATAGCCGAAGTGGCGTAAGTGTTGACAATGAGAGTGTACAAAATGATGTTGCTGCAACAATGTTGCCCGCAACATCGCCACCAACCAAACGAAAGCTGCGGCGCAAGTATCCCACGAAAATGCAAAATCAAACAGAGCGAGCATTGGGGTCAACGCAGGTGGCGCAGCGTTACAAAGGCAAACGGCGAAAAGTGTTGCTGCCGCGCGGACAACCGAATGCAACCGCGCAGGCAACACGCAACATGTCCGCTGGTGCGGTGCAACGGTTAAATGCGGAAAATATACCAAAGAATGTGCGAAAGCCACAAACGCTGCAGGAGCGGCAAAGGCAGCGACAGTTGCAACAACAAAAACAACAGTCTGCGCAACAGCAGCGCCAACTGCAGCGACCTGATGAGTTGAAGCGGACTAAAGATGCTGTACAACAACAACAAGCACATTTCATACAAAAACAACAACAACAATCGCTTCAACCAGAACAACAACCACACAGATTGCTGCTCACACAGCAGCAACAACAATTCTCATATAATCCCCGCGAAGGCCACTATTACCAACAGCAACAAAGGCAACAACAACAACAGCAGTTACAACAACAAATTCGCGTGCCACCAACTTCGCACTTACAAAAACAATACCATTTCATACCGCAACCCGACACACCAGCCACCACCCTACGCATCAGCACGTCCATCGATCATCATCATCATCAGCAAATCACAACGAATACAACAACCACAATACGACAACACATACAGCAGCAGCCACCACAAGGTCCTCCAAACGAACATCGTTATGAACATAGACAACAGCAACAACAGCAACAACAACAACATACTGTTAGCAATTCAAGCAGCATAACGTCTAGACATCAGCACACCCATCAGCAACAACCGCAGAGCCAGCAACATACCGTCTACGACACTACAACGATACAGAATCGTCAAGATCACGTCGTCGTCCAGGGCAACACGGACATAGTGGTGTATCGCAATATTGGCACGTTGCCATGCCCACCGAGCGTGCGTTTGGTGCCGCATCGCTTCATACCGGTGCACCCGCAGCAGCGTACAAGGCCAAGGGGTAAGTGAAAGGCGGTCTCATTGTGTTCAATGGCAGTGTTGAAAGTTGCAGCAGTCTTTTCCATGGTAACATACATTACATGGTACATAAGAAGTATAGATTTTATGACTCCAGAAGTGAAGAGTGGAAAATTGTTTAGTTCAACACCAAAATTCGATTTTTCAAAGTGATCTTAAATTACTACCAGTCTATTCTCCCCCCAAAATGCCAGTAGTTAAATTATTCCTTGAAATCACTACTTATTCTTATACAAAAAAAATATTTTTGATTTGCAGAAATTTACTGAAATTCTGAGGTGATCGCCTGACATGTTAAATGCTCTTTCCCTTTCAGAGCCTTTTCTGCCTTTTTATTATTATTTGTAAAAGAAGTAGGTATAGAGATCAAAGACTAAGCTACAAACGCTATTCAACGTCCTTTATTTCAACGCATACCAGTTTTGAAGGGGATTCTAGACTATTATCAATCTATTATGTCATTAACATGACGCACCTTAAAAATATTCGCTATTCCTGTATAAAAATTCAGAGACGATTGCCTGATATGTCTAATCCTTATCAGAGCTTTTTCTTTCACTTTCTTCTTGTTATAAAAATCCCGACGGAGAGCAGGACATTGAATATTGCATGCATATTGCGGTAAGAAGTAGCTTTGTTCATAATCTGTAATCGTCTTTGGAGTAAAGATTCCAATTCCCCGTCACCTAAAACACAATCCAAAATATTGTTTAATTTGCTTCGCATAGAGCATAGAGTTGTAACCAAATTTTTCAGACCAGACAATATTAGTATTACCTCCACAGTATACAGTTGAAATAATTTTGATAAAATCTCTTTTATGCTATAAGGTGTTGCTAAGGCGTTCTTCTGGTTATGACGTCAAACTAGCGATACTCTGAGAAATAGGTAAGCTTAATCTGGTCAATAAGCCACGCATAGACCAGTTTTGGTCCTTTCCGATACCAGTTACTAGGTCCATGAGGAGTAGTTATCCCTTAGGATGTCTGCGCTTGACGCGAATTTCAGCAGACACTGTGGTCTCACTGTTAGCCCTAATCTGCGGGCGTGTTTGGGTAGCAGACTGTGACCAGTTAGTATTCCGATCATGTTCCTACTGCCTCATCTAACGAGTGTCAATAGAAATTTTGTGTACTTCCGCTCTACCGTTTTTCACATGACTTTTGTAGTTTTGCACTCAGGTAGCTTGGGTTTCCCAATGTTGATCACATTTTCGGGAGTTGGCCGTTCACCATTCTTGGCAATCTCATCTACTATCTCATTGCCATCGATGGTTCTGTAGCCTGGCACTCAGTAGAAGTAAAGTAGCTTACTTCTGACAACACTTTCCACAGCTGCCGTGATTCCCAAGCCACTTCTGGCCGATGTGCGATACGAGGTTACTGCTTTGAATGCTACTTGGCTGCCTACATAGATGTTGACTCTCGAATTGCCTGAAGGTATATTGGAGGCCAGTTTCGCGGCTCTGAGAGATAACTCAGAACCCAATATCATAAAAGAAACTAAGCAACCATTGTGATAGTTAAAAGGAAAAAGGCCTCTTTTATATCGCAAAAGCTTCTGCTTTTGCTTTTTCTTCTTAGCATGACCTACTCGGTTATAGTCCAACAATAGATTGAAGAAGTCACACGATATGTGAATATCCTTGTTTAAAACCAAAACAATTAGTTTTGCGAGAATGTCTGATTCAGACATAGCGGCATTAAGGCATCTCTCTTTCGTGCTGCGTCCAACAACATTTTACGGGTCTTTTCCCAGCTTTGACGCATACTGAATATCTGGTCAATAGTAGATTTTTTAAGTTTAAAACCACACAGACTAAGTCCAATCAGCTTGTTGCCGATGAGCTTCTGCCTTTGATTGCTGTTTAAAAAAGATGCTAACTATGCTCTCAACCAAAGCATTAAAATATGAGAGCTTACTAAGGAGAGAGCGAGAGCACCTTTTAACTTTGTACGTATATAATCCAAGTGGCCTATCTTCACCAGATATTTCAAATAAGTATCAACCACAGCGCCTTTATCAAAGCAGGCGAGTATATTCCAGAAGCTTGTTAGTTTGGTTTTATAATTATCGATCTTTATAGTTACAAGCCACATATAATAAAGTAAATAAAAATTATTTTAATTTTTTATAACAATGACTCTATCAAAATACCAGATTTTACGGGTCAAAAGTAAAAACAATGAATTTTCTATTTAATTACACTTCAGAATTCGACACATTAAGACACTTAATAAAAAATTTAATACCCCGATTGTGCTGCTAATGAGGGCTTTGCGCAGATAAGAAATTAAGCCAGCCGAAGCCGACAAGCTGTCTTTTTTTACGAATATGAACGCATATTTCAGTTGATGTTGTTGTAATATTGAGCTCTCAGCTTACGACAGAAAATAAAGCGCGGCTTCAATTACGAAATTTTCATTACAAATTTACATAGCTGTATATATAACGATGTATGTATATGGAAATAAGATTAATATAACATAAATATAAAATAGTCAAATATCATATGAATGGACGGACATACACATTTCTGAGCATATTTAATGTCAATAAATATTTTTTTTTGCTGTGGTGTGTTTTATATGAATGTAGCCTAATCTTCCGAATATTTTCCGAACATTTTCTTAATTTACTCTATTAATAATTTTTACTCAGCGAGCTGACAAATGACGGCCCTCCCAAGCTGAAAAATGCGCTGTTTATTCGAAGTATGTGGTGTATTAAATTTCAAAGAAATGAAAAATCGAATGAGAGATGAATATTATGTTTGAAGTATGTTGGGGCATTTGAGATTTATAAAGGAAATGCTGATAGTCATACATAACCTCAATCAACTATTAAGCGCCGAAGCTAAGAAAATAAATCAAAAATACATATGAACAAGATACCTAGGAACAAATACAAAAGTTTCCATAAAAAAACTTGATTTTAATCGGTCTGTTTGTATGACAGTTATAAGCTATAGTGGTCCTATCTGAACAATTTTTTTGGAGAAAGTGTCATTGCCTTAGACTATTGTCTATTGCCATGCCAAATTATGTGAAGATATCTCGTCAAATTAAAGAGTTCTCCATACAAGAACTTAATTTGGTTCGAATAGTTTGTATGGCAGCTATATGCTATAGTGGGCCGATTTAAAAAATTTTTTTCAAGAATAGTGCCACTGCCTTGGACAATAAGCTATGCCAAATAAAATGAAGTTATTCCGTCAAATCAAAAAATTTTCCATACAAAAACTTGATGTGGATCGGTTTGTTTGTATAACAACTATATGCTATTAAGGTCCCATATAAACGATTTCAACAATCGAGTAGCTTTTTGTGGAGAAAATTACATATTTAGAATTACAGATCGATATCTCAAAAGCTGAGAGACTAGTTAGTTTATATTTACAAACAGGCGGACAGGCATTATAGTACTTATTGGTTGGGCAGCCAATATAGCCACATTCTTTAGATATTCCAATTGAAGTTCTTCGTTATATCTATATGTACATATGTATATATACAAATTGCATATTGCAGTAGCCAAATTTATTAAAATACATGTATATGTATATATGCATATAAAAAAATCGTATACTACTCCCTTTACAAAGATTGGTTTATCTTTTAAGCTGTCTAAGCTCCCTCTACAACCCTAACCGCAACATCTATGTCAACGCCCATCGTCTGTACATATGTAATATATTATATATAGACACGTATACATACATATTTACAAACACATATACACAATATAATCTTTATTCAGCTCTATTTGATCCAGTTTAAGTCTTCTGCCATGAGTTGGCTTGCTCATGCCACAATTTTCGGTTTTGATTTCATTTTCTGCGGCGCGTGGCAAGCGTTAGAAAACTACAGTCGATTTTCACTCTTCAATAAAAAGTGACACGCGATCTAAAAACCATGCGTTTTCCTAATGACTTTCTTTCACTGCTGACTTGCACTGGATCTGGAGGGTAACCACAATATGTGGCATATAAACGCGAAAGATTCAATTAACTTGTGGTAAGCGTGGGGATTCTGTCAGTGAAAATTAATAAGATTTCATTTAAAGAAAGTGTGATTAGTGCAGCAGACTTTGTGTCGCTATAAGCTACCGTTTTGACACTTAGTGCTAAAGGCATGAGTTTAAGTTCTCAAATATTTTTACATGTTTGTATATACAATTAGAATAAGTTCCATCAAAGTAGGGCGTAACGCGAAACAGCGCCCAGCGCGGCTATCTCAACAAGTAAATAATGGAGTCAGGGGAAGATGGTTTGGTATAAAATAAAAGTAAACAATTATTTCTTAAAATAAAATTAAAACAATATAAAAAATATAGAACTTATAGAAGCAAATATAATTCTAAGTCAGTGAGATCATTCAGTCAATTTGGTGTTTCCAATTGTCCGCCATTTCGTCATGAAGGCATCTAATGTAGTTTGCGTTACCGTACTGCGCACCTTAATAGCTGACATCACAGTAAGGGATACCAGGACGCGACTCCGCACTACAAAAGGTTGCCCACAGGCTGGAGTGCTACCCCCCTCGTTATGGAGCCTTCCCGTGGACGACCTACTAGTTTTGCTAACTGACAATGGGATCCGCTGTCAAAGATATGAGAATGACATTGTCATTATATCCAGAGCAAATTTGAGTACACTCTCTGCGACTTAATACAAATAGGTTTAAACCTGGCTAAAGGATGGAGCACTGGAATTGAACTGAATATCCACCGCTCTAAGAGGACCATCGTCCCGTTTTCGAGACATAGGTCCCAGCCTGGCCTCTGATACCAAACACTTGGGGGCAGAGAGGTAAAGATGTCTAACACTGTCAAATGTTTTGGTCTCATGCTGGATCCCACTCTGCGGTGGAAGCAGCCTGTTGACCTGACCATGCACTAACGGTGCACAATCGACTAGCTGGTAAATAATGGGGCTGCAAGCCAAAGATTGTTAAGTAGTTGTATAGCATGATCGTAAAATGCGCACTAGAAGTCATGGTTGATCTCACACCCCTTCACCTAGTAGTCACTCCCCTTCACCAGGTAGCCAAACATACACTGCTACAATTGACAGCAGTTGAAGTATGTGGCAAAGGTAAGGTAATCTCGTCCCAGCGGATGAAAGAGTTAAGTGGCTCTTCTCTCACGGGAAAGCATTACCAAAAGGGTAATCTCCACAAAGAAGCTCAAGGTTACCCTTAGCAGCAAGGCTTAATAGAATGATCTCGAGCTACTGCTTAGGGATAGTATAATCAAGTGGTACACCGACGGCTCGAAAACGTCTAAGGGAATTGGTGCAGGAGACGCAGGATCACGCAACCAAACTCTCCATACCTATGGGAAGTTTTCCGAGCATCAGGCAGAAGTCTCTGGCATTAGTCGGTGCATAAAGGGAACTATCGCAACGAACGTATAACCATACTTAGCGATACTCAAGCGGCACTTAAAGCAATCTCTGCCTATGAGAAAAAATCCCAGCTGGTGCAAGAGTGTAAAGAACGGCTGGATAGCTTAGTGGAACGTAATCAAGTACACCTCATCTGGGTGCCCGGTCACAAAGGTATAACGGGAATGAACTAGCTGATGAGCTTGCCCGCTCCGCAGCATCCACTAACGTGGTAGGTCCTGAACCATTCATCGCGGTAGTGCCATAGCTCTTTCAATGATCTTCTTGTTATCTCATTCCAAGATTTAATAATACTGATTGTAACGTTTTGGTCCATTGCTTGGATTAATTATGTGTGGTTGTGTGTGTATTCGAATGCACAATTGAGGGGAAACATATTTACGAATATATTACATTAGGAATCTGGTGATCCGGAAGAACATGATACAATTAATTGTGCTCTCCTTCTAGAAAAGAAAAGCTACCATTATTTCTATATCTTTATATCTCTCTTCTGCACTCTATTTCTAGAGGAACTACCAAATTGTAGCACCTTCTTCCCGTTCACTATGCAATCTCAAAGTTCTCAATCTAGATAAATATTTTATTAAGTTTGAGCAAACCTTTTATGCAAGCTAAGGAAAAAATACGTTTTATCCACTATTCAATCAACGAATTAGCTGTCTGGATCTAGAATAGTCTAAACCTTTTAAGGTAAACCTTTAGTACCATTTCAAAGGAAAAAGTGGTATTTACCAGAGCTACAACAATAAGTGAAAAGAAAAATAGTGTTGAAAAAAATTAGTTTTGCATTTATGTGACTAGTACTTTCGTAGGTTTAAATTCCGAAGCAAAATCTAAAATAAAGCTTAAAATCGAGTCTAATTACATATTTATCTAAGTTTTTGCCACTATTAATGTTATTAATGGAAAATTTTCAATTTATGACTTTTAATTTTCGGCCGGCCGCTTGCATAAGATGCATTACCGAACTCAGTTTGCAACTGTGCAGCAATTTTCGGGCATTTTTCAACACCTGTTTATCGCTTTTTCGTAAACTTCAAAACAATTTGCCAAACTCATAAATTATAATTATGAGCAAAAGGTGGAAAAAGTCCGGCCGAAATTATGATATCGTGCGTCAGCTGTAAATACAAAAGTGCATAAATAAATTAGGCGCTAAAACCAAAATCGAACAGTAGACTGCCAGAGTTGCCAAGAGCGGGAAAGCGCCAAGTTATGATCTCAAAACAATTTTTTATTTATATATTTACACAAAAAGGAAATTTATGATGGCATAACAGACACGCAACATATATAATATATATGTACAGCATGTATGTATGGTGTGTACAACAAAAAGTGTATACATGAAAATGGTGGTTTAAGGCAGCGCATGCGGTGATTTCCAAAAGGCGTAACAAAGAAAACAAGTTAGGCATTAAGAAACACAGATTTTTAAAGAATTTTGTATGAAAACTTTTATTTTTTTTATACATAACGGCATATGTAAAATTGGCTGCAGTTAGAGCGCTTGCAACATGTGCTTGCCACGCGTGAAACGAGTTCTACACCTTTGACGGCATTTTTATGCTACAAAAATTGAACAAAATTCAGTTGCAAAGTAAAAACAAATACAAAAAAATCAAAAAAAAATTTGGAATAAACAAATTTAAAAAAAAAAAAATTTGAAAAAAAAATTCTATAAAAATCTGCTTTGATAAACCAAAAAAATGTGTGAAAAATAAAATAAAAATTCAAAAATTGACAACCAAGTGTGTATGCGGCACTCAACACTCCGCAGCTCTTTTATTTACATACAAATCACAAATCACATATACATACATATATGTATATATACATCGCACTTGTGTTAAGTAGGTGACTTTTGTAGAAAACGAAAACTGTGGCAGCATTGTGGGCGACAATCGCGCACGAAATATCCGCTTTTTACGCCTTGCGAAAATGTGTGCAAAACAAAAAACAAAAACTGTAAAGGCGAAAATGAAAACTTACTCGGGCGCGAAACGTTCAATCAACTCTCTTGACACAACCCACTTGCTTGTCACTTGACGATTTTTTTAGGTTATGTGCCGTGAGCGGGTGTGATACTCGTTCGCTAACTTCATTTGTCAATAGAGAATTAAAAATTGCACTCAATGAGAAAATTAATTGTATATTTACCAGTTATAAATTATAGCGATGGTTTTTGAAAACCGTTAGCTTTTGAAGAAAACTGGAAACTGTTATTTCATACGGAAATCGTAGAGACAGAACAGAGTTCTCCTTGACACATACGATGGAACGCCTCCGTTAGATATTATTTGCATTATTTAAGACCTTTTATGTTTGGGAAATAAAGAGAGGAGCTGTCTTAGTAAAGGAAATCGTCGAACCCTTCCGAAATGCAGAACGAAACTTGAAGAAATCTCATTTTTCACTTATTTCCGGTATTCGGGAGATACTTAGAGTTGTAGAATTTCGAAAATATCGAAAATTTATCCCGCATTACCGATGGTTTCAAACCTAGAATATAAAAATAACGGTTTTTTGAAAACATAATTTCGAAAAATCGAAAAGAAAATCCGAAATGTCCGTACTTTGAAAACTAGAATGCCAATACATCTATCGCATTGAAAACATGATGCCGAAATTATGAAATTTTTTCTACGATACAATCTCTTCAAAAATGACAACTTTGAGAGCTTATTTTACCGCAAACTGATAACAAGCTCCTTATTTCGAGAAGTTTAAATATCGGGATGCCGATCTTGTCAACATAGCAGTCAGTTTAATATATATATTAATATTAGTTGAATATAAAAAATTTTGGGACGAAAAAACATGTTTTCCACAAACTAACATTCCGATGTCGTAGCCCCGATATATCATTTTAAAACGGAAGTTATTTATAGTTTTGAATATCAGAAAGTGATGCCGAATTATCGATATTTTGGAAATTAAAATAGCAAAATATCGGTTATTTGAAACCATGTTCCTGAAAATATAAAATTTTGTCTACGTAGTATGAAATATAAATTTCGGGATCCCGAAATTTTTTTTGTAACATTTTGAAATTTTGGAAATATCGGAAAGTTAGCCGAATTATAGATACTTTGGATGCTAAAATTTTGTCTACCTAGAATTCATTTGAATATTAATCTCATCAAAAATAAGAACTTAGAGCAAAAACTATTTTTTACTGCAAACTGATATCAAGTCCGTTGCGCCGAGACTATTTGAAAAATTTTAAATCGAAACAATTTCACTCAAACTCAAACCCCGATGTCGTAGGCCCGAGAGTATGAAATGTAAATTTCGGGATCCCGACATTTCCTGTCTTTAGCATCGCAACTAACCACCTGCATATGAAAATTTTGGTAGGAAACTAATTTTTTACGCGAAAACTCAAATCCTGACATTAAAGTCCCGCGAGTATAAAATTTCATTTCGGGCTTCCGAAATCTCCTTTCTACAACATCGCCAGTAATCACTTAAATATAAAAAGTTGGCAAGAAACAAACTTGCAAATTTAAACCTCGATATCGTAGTCCCGAAAGTATGAAATTAAAATTTCGGGATCCCGGTTTTTTTTTTTGCAGATTATTTAAGTACCAAATCTATAGAATATATACAATAATTTTACATGCTCAACACTAAAAAAATAAACGTTTCCTTATAATATCGTTATATTTTTTCTTTTATTTTATTAATCTATTTAAATTCTAATTCAATCTTCAATGAACAATTTTGTGAAAAAACATAGTTTTTTTCGCAAACTTAAATCCCAATGCCGTGGTCCCGAAACTGTGAAGTGTAATTTTCGGGATCCCGAAATTTTATTTATTCTTTGTATATAATTTATAAAATTAACAAATTTTTTGCAAAGTTAAATTCAAAGGCCGTAATCCCGAAACTATTAAGTGTAATTTTCGGGATACCGAAATTTTATTTTATTATTATTTTTATATACAATTTATAAAATTTATGTAATAATATCTTTATGCTTCAATACTATAAAAACAAAAATTTTTCTTACATTCCAGGTAAGTTCCATAAACTAATGATTTCAAAGAAACTTAACACTGAGTGCAAATTAGCCCCACTGGTCAGCATCATCCTCATCGCGTGAGTACTTTTATTCAATCAGTTGGCGTTTTGCATTACCAAATGTTTTGGTTATGCTTATAAACACCAATCTACTTGCTCTTCAAGTCCAGTCAAAGTGGCACTGGAAAAACAGCACATTTCCGCCACTCTACAGCCGTTACCATTAAAGCTCGTTAGTATGTACAAAAGTTCGTGTATCTTCGTGTGTATGTGTGTGTGTGCGCGTATTGTATTTCGTGCCGCCGTTTGTTTTGTCGCTTGATTGAAAAACAATATCGCCAGCATTTTATCTTTATTAACGACATGTTTTTAATTTAAACTACGGCTATAAAATATTTAAACCAGCCTTTTCGATTGCGGGCATTTTTCTCCTCAGCCGCAGCCGCAGGCGCCGCCTCTCGCTTGCCCGGTACTTCGCTGCTGTGTTGGGGGTGATTATTCGTTTTTTGGTAAGCGATCCGCGCAAAAGTGAATGTGTGAATGAAAATTCATTGCTCGCGCCGATCTGGCTTTTCACTTAGCTCACACGATCACGCGCCAACCTCACCGGTGGCCGCGGCGGCTGTGCGCTCGGTAGCCGTGTACGTTATTTGTTGTGATTGTTTTGAGGTGGCTTTGCCGTGATTTTGTGGTTTATTTTGTTGTTGTAATAGTTGTTTTTGGCCAACTGTTGGCTGAGTTAATTGAAATTGAACTCATATTTGACAGGCGCAAAGTGCAAAATACTGATAAGGCCACTCATTTACGGTGCAGATCGGAGATTTGTGAAGCTTTCAAAGTCTTTAGACATTTATGTATCAACATATCAGCTTAATGGAGTAGTGGATCGGCGCTGTTGTAGCAAACTTGTTGCGCAAATTTTAATTTATTATTACGTGTAATAATTATGAAGTATTTATGTATATACGTATGTCTTATCGGCTTGGCAATATCGCTTAGAATGTTGGAATTGCGCGAGCTTTTATGATGAAGCGCAATGCAGAGCGGGTTTCATTGATACCATGCTGATAGTGGTGATCATTAGGATCTTCTAGTTG
>NC_052500.1:79285241-79355174 GCF_016617805.1 Bactrocera tryoni | reverse complement strand
TTATGCCGAAAATCGTAGCTTTCATAGCATCTTTATAGAAGATAGGCTAGAGAAACTCTCAACGTGATAAATAAAAGGATTTTGCTTGAGTAATTTGTTAATTGTAATCCAGTAAAACAGACTTTTCGAATGTACGACAGACCATTTTCTTGTTGGACTGAGACAAAATAACCGGACTTTTATTGATCAATTTAAGAAAATGCAGGTTTCTTTTTTTGAGTATGGGCTTTTGCTGAATACTGAACGTGGACGCCTCATTTATCACTAGGATATAATACCAAATCTAATGGATGTTTACCATATAATAAAAAACTCTTGAGCTTCAGTAATTGGATGATGCGACGCCATGAGCATTTTGCTTTCACCTTTGTAAACTATTTAATTTTGTATTTCAAATTTCTTTAAATTGCAGTTAAAAATCTATAACCCAGCTTGTAAAATTCTTAAAAGTTATTTCTACTTGCAAGACAGAAAAACAATTTTTTTTTGCGAGTTGTCATTTAATAAATAAAAAAATGTACATTTACAGAAATTAATGTACTTTTTATAAAAAGTGATTATGTAAAATTTTAATTTCCTTGAGCAGCGCAATTGACTTCCAAGGTGACTTTTCGAAAAATTACACTCGCAGTGAGGAAGATTTTCAGCTTGAAATTATCTGTATCTGCAATCCATAAACCAGAAAAGATTATATTATGACAAGAGAGCTTATTCAGATAATGGTCCAAATTTGGTGAATAGGGGGTTGATCAATGTTATGCTTTGCGTTTTTGGCTTTAAATTCGGTCTCAATTGTGGCTCGATGCGAAGGTGCATTATCATTGCGTGAAATCCATGAATTGTTATTCCACAATCCCGGACGTTTTGGGCAAATGTCCCCATTCAAATGCCTCAATACGGCCAAATAGAACTGCTTATTGATCGTCTGTCCCTTCGGAATAAATTGGAGATGCACCAAATCACGAATACCAAAAAAACAATGAGCATCAACTAGATTTTTGAGCGGCTTTGGCGTGTTTTTTTTTATTTCGGCTCATTTTTTTTCGGCCATTCTGATCATTGTTGACTTGTATGCATGTTAAACTCATAAATCCATGTCTCATCGGCAGGTTTAAGACTGTCAATGAATGTTGGATCGGAGTTTGCACTGTCAAGCATCTTCAAAGAGACTTATTTTCGGCACTCTTTTTGAAAAAATTCAGTTTTATCGGGACGAGTCGAGCAAGAGCGCATTTCATACTCAAGTATCCACCAAATCATTCGAACGGACGCGCGAGAGATGTAGAGCTTTCTTGCCATATCTCTAATGCTTTTCTGGTGATTTTCAAGCACATATGGCAAGCACATCATTTTTTTTAATATTTCCATCAGTTGAATATGTCGAAGGTCGTCCACAACGAGGCTTGTCATCAACGATTTATCGACCGCCTCTGAAGGCTTAGTAGCACTCGTAGCTTGTGTTTTTGATAAACCGGAATCACCGTAAGCCTTTCCCAACATTCGCAACGATTCTGCACACGAAATTTCGTTAGAAATTTGAGGCAAATTCTTTGTTTGATATTTTTATTAATTTTTTTATTATTAAGCAGCTGCTGTAAACAAACTGGCTAACAGATCACGCTAATACTTGGTATATTAATTAAGGCCAGTCCTATTAACTTAGCATTATTTTGAAATACGTTTACCCGGGGAATTTAATTACAATTTCAAAAAGTATGGAGGTGAGACTAATGGTGTGCTTACGATATACCTATGGTTGACAAGCTTGCCTACATTTAGGCGCAATTGCATTAAATGAAAAGAGATTTTAATTAAAAAAATATCTGAACTTTGCTTTATGTTTCCAACTGGGGATAAGTTCTTGTCTTATTCTAGTGCGATAAATGTTAAATAAAAATCGTAAAAATTCTAAAAAGTTAGTTGATTTTCTATTTGAGTAATACCTACAAGAGATAAAGAAAACTTTCAGTTACATTTGTGCTTGCAACAATCAGTGTTGCATACTTTTAAGTGCACTTTGACTGAAATCATTAAATGATGCTTGGTTTTAGGCGCCTACTGAGTTGATAAAACTAAAAAAAATGCGGATATTCATATTAGTTGAGTATAAGACTTTATAAAATTTCTTCCTCTTCTCTTAAGCGGTTATAGCCGAAATTTATAATTTTTGTGAAAAAATTAATACTCTATAACAGATTTAAAAAAAATATTTTGAGTGACTTAAATAACTAAAATGTACAATAATTTTAGGGCTGGAGTATTTTTTGAATTTAATTTAAAATTTTAATTTTTGATTCCTCGTCATTATTTAAATTTTCCATTAAAAATATTAGCCGCTCCCCATTGCTATGTACGGCAGAGATGCTGTACTATTTATAGGCACTCCAACTCTCTTGCACACTAACAGCGCATACAAATTAACAACCGTGATTGTGTGCATTAGGGATTAAAAAAATATAAAATAACAACAAATCTGCATAAATTGTTCCGCTAACTTGCCACAACTGCAACCCACACCTGTCGCAGGATTATCCCTGTAGGAAGAAATCCAAGTTCGCCGGCAAGGCCAACTTGACTAAAGCACAACAACAAAATAGAGCGAAAAAAATCGGAAAGTGTAGTAAAAGAAAATAATGCACACGTACAGCAGGCGTCTTCCAATCAAGGATAATAGTTAAGAGCAGGACAATAAGCAGCGCTAACAAAGGAAACGCACAAAACTAGAAACACACAGCCAGCGAAAGCTAAGAACGAGCGAAACGCACAAGTTGCACAAGTCTCTACGGAGCCGTAGACCCACATACGCACGGCCGACCGCTACAGGGCCTTTAGTGGAGAATGGCGGCAAAACCCAACCAAGCGCGTAAGCCACTCGAATAATGCTTGCGGTTTAAGATTTTCCTATTACTTACAGAATTGAATGTGCTTATGCAAATGTAAGTGTGTGTGTGTAGGTATATTTGCATGTTTGTGTGTATATGAAACACATTTGCCCGACTAGCGCCTCATTACCATAGAATTTTAACGAAAGCAGGCACAAGTATTATTGGTAATACACACACACGCACCGCACATAAGCGGTATAAGCACGGGCAGAGCTTAAGATTTAGCATGTGCGCCGCGCAAACTCTTAAGCGCTTTGGTGCTCCACAGCTTTGTCGTGCATTAAATTTATGCGCTCCATATCCGAATTGCGACGCTTGCCTTAAATCAAGTCCCAATAAGTGTGGCAGTGCGCATAGCTATTGATGAGGCTTCTTTTCGACTTCGAGTAAACTCATATACTAGGGTGGGCCAAAAAAAATTTATTTTTCCTTAGATACCGTGAAAATATCGTCCGAAATGATATAAAACATGGTAAAGCTTGAGCTCTTAATATTTTATTTTCGCGGCGTTATCGATTGCCTTTTACTCTTGTAGAGGAGCTATTGGCAAAATGTGGGGTCTCTCACCGAAAGTGGACGGCGCTCATCAGCATGTGTGGTGCACTAAGGTCCACTCCATCCATAGCACTTAACGCTACCTTGCACATATTGCCCCTAAACAACGTCTTAAGGTGTATGGCTGCGAACGTTGCCAACAGACTCAGAGAGTCTGGGTTCCTAAAAGAACAGGTGTCTGAACACTCAAAAATTTTCTCTCACTTTGACTTCATACCGTATCCCTTGGATCATGCGGTCGCCAAACCGAACTCTGGCAGCTCCTTCTTTACTCATATACCAGCGAGGGAGACGTGAATGGAAAGAGACCGTTGGAGGAGAAGCACAGTGAGCTTCTTTACGGTTGGGTCAAAGCTTGGAAGAAGTTTGGTGGAGGGGTTTACTGTCAAAAGCTCTCTATCAACTACAGCTTCAGACTCCCTGACTATTGCAGTGTCTTTCAGGCCAAAGTTGCAGCCAGTAAAGTAGCAGTTTATTTACTGCTCCGGAGTGTAGCCTACTTCAAAGAAGTGAACATCCACTCAGATAGTATTAGGGCGATACTAGCCTTGAACTCATTAACAGAACATTCAGGGCTGGTCAAAGAGTGCCTAAATTCGATATCAATAGCATCAAGTGTTGATGCCACAGCCGAATTGCTGTAAAGCTGATGAGCTAGCAAGAAAAGGCATCCTTAAACCACTATCGGTCGAATGGGAGCGGATCGGTGCTCCCGTATTCTCTTGTGTTCTACTACTAGATAGCTGAGCTTCGCGGAAGCTTGGTACCATCGGTAAATGCGCTCTGTTGCAAAAGCCTTTTAGCCCAATATCGGTCGCAAGAGATCTAGTGATCATTTTGTTCTCAGCAAGGCTAGCATTTTCCTAGATTTGAGACTCTTAACAGGCCACTGTCCTTATGTTGTCCACGCAGTAAGGCTAGGAAGTCTATCAGACGCCATTTGCAAAAGCTGTATAGAAGAAGATAAGGTGAAAACAATTCAACACTTTCTTTTTTACTTCTCTACGTTTGGGAGGTCAAGACTTAAACATATGGGAGCGCCATAACCACAAGTTTTTTGTCGTCATTTCGTCGATGTTTCCACCGTATCTAAGAAAAAAATTAAAAGTTTTTTTCGTTCACCCTAATACTTAGGCATACTTGTATACATACCTCAGCTGCATTACAGCTGTGTATTTATCGAATCCATTTTCCAATTCGTACCTATCCCAATGTGATTCATGGTTTATTGGTTTAATGGCTCATCTGTAAAGCGGACACAGAAGAATAAATATTTTGCCTGCGCGTTTACGGTGCAGACTCTTTGTTGTTATTTTAGTTATATAAATTCATACATATGTGTATACTATATATCTAAAAATATATTTTACCTTGCCTTTTAGTCTGCTTTTCCTACTTATTGCCTTTTCAACCTTCGCCAACTTTGTCGCTTTACATTTTATATTATTCTCTAATATATTATTGTTGGTTGGTTTGTTACTGTTTTTGTTGTGTTTGTGCATTTGTTTGTTGTTTGCACTTCATTCGTTAGTTATGTGCGTTTTGGGTATTGTCCCCGCTGCCATTGGCTTTTACTGAAGTGATAATTGAAAATATGTTTACTTCAGTCACTGATTATGTTTGTGTGTGTGTGTGCATGTGTGAGTATGATTGTGCTTGCGTGGGTAAACTATTAAGTGGATGCCGTAATAGGCCTATTAATAACCCAATGTCTTAATTAATTTAGCCTCTTGTTTTTGAGTGCCTTGAAATGTTTCTAAAGGTTTTTCGGCTTTTAATTATTTCTGAAAGCTCACGAAAGCCACTCCCGCGTTGATACGAAATCTTAGCTTTTGTTGCATAGCAACTCCAATATGATTGATTCTATGTCTAATCACACTTTTAAGTTTTTGTCGACTTTCCAGAATCCCGCTAGGTGTAAAGTTGAACTCTGACTATAATCCTCTTCACTAAATGTAATTTATGAATATTAACTGTGAAATATTGAACTCCTTTTCTTGTGAAAATCCTGTGTACCATATTTGTGTGGCATAAAGCATTCAGCGAAGGTCGTGAAGTCATAGAAAACCTGCGACATGCGTGTCCTCCCTCAAATCTCGTTCCATTAATGACGATAACATTAAAGTTAAAGTTATAAAATGTTAAGGAAACAGTGTTTGAAAATCGTCGTTTTGACATCAGAGACATAGCAGAGGATCTCAACATCTCTTTTGGTTAATGTTTCGGGTACGAAGCATACCAAAAAACTTGAATGCACCGTCACATTCATAAACATAATGACTTTTTGACCGAAGACGATGCGATAATCATCGCTTAGGCATTGTTTTCGGCACAACAAAACACGACAAAATTTTCATACATAACCACATAAAAAAGTTGTAGCAATCTAGGAAGAAAATATATATCGAAGCGGTTTGCGCGCTTGGTTTAAGTAGAACAGTCCGAATCAAACTTAATCGGGTTATTCTAATCCCACCAGCTCAGCTTAGAAGTGAAGTCCTTTTCCGACGAAGCAAAACCAAATTCTAGAAGTCATTCATCATCCCCGCTGCTGTTTGGTGCAGAGGCATGGATGATGACAACTACTATGAGTCGGCGTTCCGAGTTTTCGAGAGAAAGGTTGTGTTGAGGATTTATAGTCCTTTACGCATTGGCAATGGCAAATACCGTAGTCAATCGAACAATCAGCTGTACGAGATGCAGGACCACCTTGACATAGTTCTGCGAATTAGAATACAGCGGTTACGCTGGGATATGCCGTCATGTATTCGGCCGACCAGAAAACTCTCCTGCTTTGAGAGAATACGACGCAGTACCCGCCGGGGGAAGCAGAGGAAGAAGAAGACCTTCATTCCGTTTTAAAGACCAGATGGAGAAGGACCTGCCTACACTTGTATTCTCCAATTAGAGCCCAACAGCGTAGAGTAAGAAGGACTGACGCGCTGATCCCGCAGCGCGATAGTCGAAAGTGTCCGCTCCCAGGCTCAAGTTTTTGATCTTGTCAAAAGGGACTGTTAAGTAGAAAGTGTTGAGATACTTTTCCCTCGTATTATTCTACACAGCTTCTACAACTGGCATCCGGTTTCCTCTCCAGCTCAACAGGACTTTTGTGATCAATAATAAGGATCGTGTGGCATCGCAAGAATTAATCATAGTCCAGCTTTGGCCAAACTAAGGAAGAAAGCCCAGCTAGTCGGTAGTAAAATGCATGAACAAAGCGATGCTCCGACTTTTTACCATTTTACTGAAAGCATATAGCTTTCTAGTTACCTGAGATTCAGTTTCGGTTTGGAACCTATAATAGTAATACAACATAGTGGCTTGATACCATTGATAGCAAGGTTAGGTACAAGACTTAAACGCATGGTTTGTGACCGAACTATTAGAGTGAATACTCTGAAGGTGACTAAACTCCGGCGCAGTAAATTTACTGCTAACTTATTGCCATTACACTCGGCTTAAAAAATTCACGAGGCCTGAACCTGATGTTGATATATACAATATATACGGTGTCGGACAATACTCATTGGACTAACTCGAGTCTCGCACATACATATTTCGTCATAACTTTTTACATACATAGATGCATTTGAAGAATAATTTTTTTTTGCAAAAGAAAGATCACATATTCAATATATATGTTATAAGATTGTCCGACCAGTTTCGTGACATGAACCCGATTGAAAACTTATGGGAAATCGTCAACAGGCAAATTAACAGGGAACAGGTCCACGGTTATAAAAACAAGCTACTTGATGTCTTAAAACGAGCCTAGAATGGAATAAATGACACACATATTAGTAATTAAATTTCATTTATGCCTAAAAGATGTGTTGCAGTCAAAAAAAAAAAAAAAAATAATGGCTAATGAGTAAAATATTAATTTAAAACTAATTTATTTTCATATTTGGCTAGAGTCCAATGAGTTATGTCGCACGAATTTTTTACTTTTTTCCCTTCTGTTATAATTTATAAATTTTACATAAAAGTTGAAAAATAAAATTGCATTGTCTCTTATTAAAGAATATGTGATCTTTCTTTTGCAAAAAAAATTATTCTTCTAGTGTATCTATGTAAAAAGTTATGACGGAATATGTGCGAGACTCGAGTTAGTCCAATGAGTTTTGTCCGACACTGTAAATATGATATATAGTATGTAGAAAGTCGAAGTCCAAGACCGCTATAAGAAAGAACTATTTCTACTATTAATCATGACGTATACAAATCAGTCTGTACCCAAGATTGCAAAGTGCTTAGGATTTTCTTAAAAGAGGGATTTTAAGCTCAAACCCTCTGAATAAATTTAAGGAAATATATTGATTGAACTCGACCTCTTGCAAAAGTATAAAAATGTACCTACTGGGACTTAAATACTACAAACTATCATAGAAAATCAGCAGACGTAACGAGCTTTTCAATAGGAACGCTCTTTTGACTTTCTCTTTCTCTTTCGTAAGGTTTGCCATTTCGTAATAGGAAGATATACGATCCAACAAAAAGTCGAAATTATTAAAATTTACCACAGAAATTCAGAGTCAGTTGCCCCGACTTTACGAGCTATAAGCAAGAGTTTTAAAAAGCCAGGAGCTGTTTGTTGATCATGTAAGCTCTCTCAAAGCAGAGCAGTCCACACAAAATGGTTTTAGAATACAAGAAACAAGCGAAATATTGTTTTGAAAGAGTGCTGCTGTCGATTTTCTGACTTGATTTAACCTTTTTATGAATTGGCAGCATGTGCCCACTGACTCGAATTTTCAAGCGAGTTTTTTTTGAAAGGAAAAAAAAGAATGTCAGAGCACATTCCAAAATTGCATATTAAAATAAGTAAAACCATTATCACAAACAAATTTTCATCACTGCACATTGATATTATCTAGGGTAAACCAAAAATTATTGCGCTTCATGGCGCTGAACATATCATCAATTACACACATTTACACACACACACACATACATATATAGTATATCTCGTAGCGCAAATAAAAACTGTCAGTTTCACATAAAAAGGACAATAAACTTTGATGAATCATCGAGGGAGCAGAGAGTAAAAAATAAAAAATATAAAAAAAAAACAAAAATTACAAATTGCCAAACTAAGAGGAAAGCAAGCATAATAAATAAAGAGCGTAAATGCAAAGTAAAATCGAAAATTTTTAAGGCACTGCAAGGAAAGGGATTAAGCGCTGTACACATGCATATGTATCGAACACATAACATATATAAGAATAAATATACTAGTACATGTTCAAAGTTGAGTGTGTAATAAATACCGAAAACGTATGTGAAATTAAAAGCAAGAGAAAAAGGTTAACTTTAGCTGTACTGAAGTACTAATAGCCTTTACAAAACCAAAGCTTCCATGCAAGAACTTCAGTTTGCTCGGTCAGTTTGTATAGTAGCTATATGTTATAGCGGTCCGATCTGAAAATTTTTTTCGGGACATTATAACATTGCTTTGAAAGAATACTCTGTAATAAACTTCATGCAGATAAATTGTTAAATGATAAAGTTTCCCTCGGTCGGTTTGTAGGGCAGCCATATGTTATAGTGATCCGATCTGAATAATTTCTTGAGATTGTAGTGTATGCCAGAAAAGAAGGTTACGGTAAATTTCGTGGAGAAATCTTGTCAATTGAGAAAATTTTCCATACAAGTCCTTGATTTTGATCGATAAGTTTGTATAGCAGCTATATGCTTTAGTAGTCCGATATAGACAATTTCTTGTGATATTGTAGTGTATGCCAGAAGAATAAGTTATGGTAAATTTCATGAAGATATCTCGTCAAATAAAAAAGTTTTCCATACAAAGCCTTGATTTTGATTGAATAGTTCGTATGGCAGCTATATGCTATAGTAGTTCGATCTAGACAATTTCTCGCGATATTATAGTGTATGCCAGAAGAATAAGTTGTGGTAAATTTCGTGTAGATATCTCGTCAAATGAAAAAGTTTTCCATACAAGACCTTGATTTTGATCGAATAGTTTGTATGGCAGCTATATGCTATAGTAGTTCGATCTAGACAATTTCTTGCGATATTATAGCGTATGCCAGAAGAATAAGTTGTAGTAAATTTTGTGGAAATATCTCGTCAAATGAAAAATTCCTCCATACAAGACCTTGATTTTGATCGAATAGTTTGTATGGCAGCTATATGCTATATTAGTCCGATCTAGACAGTTTCTTGGGATATTATAGTGTTTGCTTGAGGAATAAGTTGTGGCCAATTTCGTGAAGATATCAATGCAAATAAAAAACTTTTCCATACAAGAACTCGATTTTAATCGGTTAGTCGGACAATATGCGGTGTATTGGGTATAACAAAATAAATAGCAAATTTCGCAGGTTTCCGAAAACTACATCTGCTTCATATTTTTTATATATATACAATACATACATATATGTACATATGCATATGTGCACATAAAACTGCCCCTAACCAAACACCTCAGCTATTTGTGTTACTGCTTTTGACTTTCTTTTTTTAAATTCCCCGGCCAACTTTGCTTTGTGGACGTGCAACTCACTTGCCACACTTGCACCGGCTTCTACTTGCATATCACGGTGGTTGTTTGCTATTTTTGTGGTAGGTTAGCAAAGAAAAAAAAAGTACACACACACTGAATAAATTGGAAACGGAAAGAAACGGGGGAAACTGCGAAAACCAGTAATGACATTAGTAGGGGTAAACACCAACACCTCTGGCCAAAAAAGAGAAGAAGCCAAGTTAGAAAAGTGCTCTTTTTACGAACCAAAACCAAAAAATGCATGTAAAATTGGCGCAATGAACAAACTAAACGAATTAATCCACCGCACGAGCGACAGCGCGGCATTTATGGCGCCGACGCGTGGCGCGGTGACTTCAATTCAATTTGTGTCGCTGCCGCTATAAATAAAGGTTTGCCCTTTGTTGCGCATATGTGTGCGTGTTGACGCTGGTGTGTGTGCGGCGTGTGGTGTGGCAACTTATTGAACACGCGGTCACTACGCTTTTGGTATAGGCTCATGCACTTTTGCGCGCTTTTATCGAGTTGTGGTGTAGGTGCGGTGTGGCGCGGTCGAGATAATTGAGAAGGAAGGTGTCTGCATTTTTCGGTATTGGCAGCAAAAATGAGTCAGAAACCGTATGCTGAAATATTTAGTTTGAACCGTTGAGTTTGTAGGTTCTTCCGTTAAATAAAGACCAATTAAATGGTGGCGACACTTGGCTTTTGCCAGTGCTTGCTGGTCACCGATTTTGGAGTGTGGGGGTATCCAGGATATTAAAAATCGTGCTGGTACTATCCTACGCGTCTACGAAGTATCTCACAAAGTTCTGATTGTGACAGAATCGGTTGAGGAAATATAAAATAGGAATTCATGGATATATTTTATAACCTCTAGATAAAAATTATCGCGAAATACCACAGCGATAATACCAAAATTACGGTACGTCCAGTATATAGCGTGATATTTTGGCCACTTGGCCAGTTTGTTGTACAAAACTTCCAACTTGAACAATAAAACAAGAAGAACCTTTATCCGGATCGGTGTATGTAGTTCATTATTATCAGCTTGGGTTGTGGTCTGTGGTCTGTGTGGTCACATCTGGGCTGTAAGGCGGCTGTGGAAGCATTGGGATGCCGGCCTTAGTTAGATAGCTGTTCACAAGAAAGGCTGTGTGAGCCAGGGGGTTGTCGTGGTACAACTTCCAATTAGCTGCGATGTCTTGTCGGACCCGATTGATCCTTCGTTTGAGTCTCTTGAGGATTTCCAGGTAAAACTTGGAGTTGACGGTTTGTCCAGGAGGAACAAGTTCATGGCACGAGTCGTATTGTCTGTGTTTGTCGCAGTCTCCCAGAAAATGTGACTACCGGGGGTTAATGTTTGCTACTCGCCACTTTTACCTCGAGCTTAATCCCGAGCTGTATTTTTCGATGGAAACGAACCGTGAACGAATCAACTAAAACGATTCCTTTTAAGCTCCAGATCCTTGGATTTTTTCAAAGTTCTTTGTGTATTCTCCATTCTTCATATTGTTGGTGAGTTCTATAACGACATTAATCTTTTCACAAATCTGAAAAATTCATTATAAATTTTTTTAAATTTAATTGTTATCAAGATAAGTAGATCAAAAAATAATTTTTAAAACCCACAACTTCCTCTAGCAGTTTTCAAAGCTTGCAACTTAATGAATATTCGATTAGCGCAAATCTAAAACTCTGCTTGCAACTAACTTTTGTTTTTGCTTTTAACCTTCGCCGCCATGCAACCGCAACATTTCCTACACTATGTAAGCGGCAATAGTTGCTTCGGTTGTGCAAACTCTAGTATTTACAATTATGTATGTGTGTGTGTGTGTGTGTGTGAGTGTATGTGTGCAGTGTGCTGCAGTTCGGCAAATTGACCACACAAATTCAACAGACAGCAGGCAACTTTGCCTTGACTTCCGTTTCGTGTAGTTCTGACTTGCTCTTCCTTTTTGGCCCCCTCCTCTCCTCTCCCAGTGCATACAGAATTCGCTGTTTGTTTTATGCCTTTATTTGCAGCACTACCGTTTGAACGGTGTTAACGGTTGCATTACTACTCGTTGTAGTCGCACCATCGCAGATAAGGGAGAGAGCGCGGGAGAGAAAATGAAGGGGAAAGAGATTACATTCAAATTTTTTTTAATTTTCTTTTTTGTGCAATTTGGTTTTCAATTTAAGCGACAACTGCGAAATTGCGATATCACTTTGTGAAAAAACAAAATAACAACAACACAAATAAGCACTTACGCAAGTAGGAAGGAAGGAAGTGTAGTGACAAAACCGCGTTGGCAGCAACACAAAAATTTTTAGTAGCTTACCAACCCTTACCGTTACTTTTTACCTAGGCACGTTGCCTGGTAGCAGAAATTTATGCCATTTTTTAGCTACTAACTGGTTTTACGCTTTCGGCAACAAAATATTTGAGGTTCAACAAAAATATTTACATTTATATATATACATGTATATATGTATATATGTATGTCTATTTGGTTGTGTGTATGTGTGCTTGGCAAGTTGACAAAACTGCATTTTACCTCATAATTCCATTTAGTTTTGCAGATATTAAATCATTTTAACATTTCTGACCTTTTTTTGGACAAATATTGAATGGCTGTCTACTGCTGTCTGAACAAATACCGTCTGTTTAAATTTGACCCGGATAGAAATAAGATAAAACCATACTCTGCAAACCATAAAATTTTTTATTATAGTCTTAAAAATAGGCTCCAGAGCCAATAAGATTCTGTTTTTTTTTGTAATAAGCCTAATAATAAATAATAAAATACATTTTATGAGGCTCGAGAAATGTTGGAGTATTTCCAGTGCTCTATCGGTTGAGAGCGAAAAAGCTTCTTTCTTGATGTACAATGTTTCAATCTAGAATGGAGGTACTTACTACTATGGAGAAAACATAGGTTAGATTCAGTGTTAATGGTCGGCTGTCAAGCCATATACCGATCGCATAATTCGAGCTGAAGTATTCGTCATAAGGACGGCAACGCTTTTGCGAAGGTTAAGAGAGGGATTACTTAAATTTTGATACTTCATCTAATCCTTTAAACTGTGAAACTCCTAGAAATCTAAGACCATTTATATCTAAAGCCGGATAAAAGTAGAGTAGTTGTTCCAGGATATCACTCATGCTTTCATCTCTGTACTTCCTGCATGTGTTATCGTTACTAATAGCTGGTTTGAAATTGTGACCGTAAAACTTTTATGCGTCTGTCAGCCCTTTCGGAAATTTTATTGCGCATCGTTTTTCGTGACTATCGTATTTGCATAATACTGCTTCGGTAACCAGACGGATGATTTTTGGCAATCTCATCGGCTATTTTACATCTCGGAATGCGCTTGTGGTCCGGAACTCAGTGGTACTTTCTCACCATCCACTGACTCCGTGCTGCAAAGAACATTCTCTAAGGTAATACGTTATGAGATTATTGCCCTTATTGCCGCTTGGCTTTCGAGACATATATTGGTGTTCAGTATTTCGGAAGCTTGAAGGGTCCGTTGAGGTCGCTTGAGGTCTAACTCCACGCAATTTATTCAGGCGTCCACTCCGTCATTAATTTTTGGTCCGTCCCTGTAGCGATTGCAAGTATCGCAGGCGGGTCGCTTGGTTCTGCGCAATCCACCCTCATATTATGTGAATTGAAATCTTCTCCTCCAGATAAAGCGAGAGGGTATGTGGCATATTTTATCCACCAATTCCCTGCTTATCGAGCTATGTCCGAAAGTTTTTGTAGAAAATTCAACTTACATCCCTAACCTCGTAGCTGATATCGATGCTGAGCTTTCCTCTGCAATGTCGATTGGTGGTGGTTGGGTAGTTTTTCTAGTGAAGGTGTTGGAGCGGGTCTTATCGTTCCAATTCTAAAGAGAGCAGCGTGCCGCTGAATTCACCTGCATCGCGGTTGTCTGTGTGGCCACGGTTTACCAACCAAAGCACCGTAAGGCAAGATTGGCTTGACTACCGCTATGCATGACCAGCGAATGAGGTACAAAAACAACACCAATCAATGAATGATGCCAGTGGTTACACTTCATGTAGATCCTAGCATCTTCTTACCTGCTTAGATACCTTGCTCTTTCATCTTCTCTTCCACATTAAGCTTCCAGATCAGTTTGCTGTCCAAAATTGATAATTAGTGCTTGGTATGCTACTTATTTTCAACTAAACCCCATCGAGACTCGAATTTCATGTCGGGAACATGTACCTGTTAGTAAAGCTACTATGCAAGCTGCAAGGGTTATCAGCATATAGAAATAAAAGAATTGACTTCCTAGGCTGTTATGACCATACGGTTTTCACTTGCCTAGCTCAAAAGATGTCTTCACATACTTTCAGGAAAATGAAATTAGACAACCGCTGAGTTTAATTTATGTATGTATTCGTTACAGGTTAGGTTAGGTTAAATGGCTGAATAAAAATCACAGGAGTACTACTATATTTGGTCCTTTGTGTCCAGTGAGTTTTGAATGTATTCTAATTTTTATCGAGTCGAGTAAATTAATTGAAAAACTATGTTCCCAACTCTTGAAGGACTGTTTCATCTTTCTCGATGTAGTAATTCTTATTTAGGGATAGTCTCTCGCAAGAATTAATTCATCATTCACTCCATATCCCACGTTTCCTTAGACCAAGAGTGTGTGCATTCTTCGTGCGTTGCCCCCACACACTTCCCTCACTTCTTGGTATTATTAATTTTGAAAATTTCCGCCATCATTTCTGAGACCACTTAAGCTCTCGTATGGCACTTTTGCTATTCTTTCGGCTTAAGTGTAATTTAAGCTTATTGGCGAGGAATGACATTCAATGCCAGCTAACAAGATTTCCGGCAAAAATGCAGTGAGGGAAAGTTCGAGAGAAAGCAAACTTGTTTGTGTATGATTTTAGATGTGTGTGTGTGTGTGTGTGTGTGTACTTTGCTCGTATTTAAAAGCAGAAAATGGGGCATTCGAACCAATGTCAACTGCAATAAATGCTATTGGAAACAAATTGGATGTGCATCTGTATAGTTTAATATTTTTGCCAACAAATTTCCCACAAAAGCATACTCGCCACAGAAAAATAAACAAACAAAAAGACGACATTCACAACAGAAAATATATAGAGACGCTTATAACGGAAAATATGAGAGCCAGTAGTAAAAATGCAAAGCTCCAGGCGAGCAATTGCTGATAAGTGTTAATAAATATTCGATTGTTGGGTATTCGAAGTATTTCTAGTTTTACTGACAAGAGAATGCCTATGTCGAGCGAGATTGGGAGGAAGATTTGAGGGACAAACTGGGTGTTTTTTGAATATAAAGTTCGTTTAAACCCTTGAGTTAAGCGAACCGCTTTTACTTTTGCTTTATATGTTAGAAAAGGAGATCTTCCCTTGCTATATAGTTATTACTTTAAGAGTTAGAGATGAGCTTAACATCACTAATGATATTTTACTTAGCTTCCTAACCATTGCACTTAACACGATATTGCACATAGTGCCCGTGGACATTGTCGGAAGGTATATGGTTGCGAAAGTGGCTGTTAGACTCCGAGAATCTGGGTTCTTAAAAGAACATGTATCTGAACACTCGGATATTTTCACACACTTTGACTTCATACTGGATCACTTAGATCATGGAGTCGCCAAACCGAACTCTGGCGGCTCCTTCTCTGCCCATATACCAACGTAAGAGCTATGGGTGGGAAGAAGCCGTTGGAGGAGCTGAGCCTTTTTACGGATGGGTCAAAGCTTGGGGGAAGGTTGAGGAGGTGTTTACTATCAAGAGCTATCTATCAACTCCAGCTTCAGACTTTCAGACTAATGCATTGTCTTCTAAGCCGAGGTGCAGTCATTAAGGTAACAGTAGTTTTGCTGCTCCGGAGTCCAACCTCCGGATCTAGTGATATCTTTGCCCTCAGTAAGGTTAGCCTTTACCGAGTTGTCGGGCTTTTAAGAAGCCGATGCCTTATTGGCTGTAGGGTAAGGAGTCTTACCAGCCGCCATTTGCAGAAGCTGTATAGAATAAGACGGGGAGGAAACAACTAAACACTTCCTTCCTGATTGTCTCGCGTTTGGGGAGGTTAAGACTTAAACACTTGGAAGCGCATAATTCAGACATCCCGCCGATCTGGCGGGTGTTAAAATTAAACGTCTATGCAAATTTGTATTGCCTACTAAACGTTTTGCTAATTTATAAGTTCGAACACAGTTGTTCTTCTTTTCTATAGCTTCACAAAGGATTACATATAACAGTCCGCGTGCGATCTTCGATCAGTAATCTAACCTAAGAAGCCAGGTTACTTCCTCACAGTTTGAAGCAATCATTTGTGTTCGATGAAATAACGGAGTCGAACAGCTGAGCCAAATGTAAGCATCTCTCGAGTCCACTAAGTTCGAGTTCATAATGAACCTCCAGTTCGGGACTACAACATTTTTAACAAAGGTAAGGTTTGATATCTAATTGTAATACTTCGTCTACTGCTTTGAATTACGAAGCTCCTACATATCTAAGATGAGTTCTAGATAAGGCCAGACAAAAACAAAGAAGGTGTTTGGGTGTCTGGCTCATGCCTTCTCTCCTAAACGTCCTACATTTTTCATCCTCATAAGTTTGAACTCTGTTAATCCGGACAAATTTTCCCGTCTCGTCTGCAGGCGCGCTTCTATCAAGTACTTGCTTAGATTTGTACCTTTTCTGTTATCTGAAAACTTGCATTAGTCACCGTACGTCAAATACTATGTTCCATGACATACTTGCCGATTGTAATGCAATCAAAGCGGTTCCAAAGCAACTCTAGTACGTACTTCTGCATATATTTGCTGATGGATCAACATTGATATCTGCAGACAGCAGTTTACTTGGCGGATTTTGCTAACACAAAGCAGCTGTCGCCACTCCCTAAAACCATGTCAATGGTGTAACAAAAGTTGTTAGAGATAATTGAATGGTACAGTACGAGCAACGAAAGTACAATAGAATTCCAAGCATCCACTGCGTGAACCGCATACAGGTACTCCCACCTTTATTTGCAACACAAAGCTTTCGAATGCTGCCATTTGCACGATGGCGGAGTCTTTGTTGACTCGAGAGCACCACTTTCTGGTCGCGGGTTGTCGCATGGCGTCGCTGGCATGCAATTACTTCATGCGTAAGCAATTTCTACGATTGCAACAATTACAACTGGAGCAACTTCTTTGTGCTCTATACTAGCAATTCCATCAATAATTCACCGTTACCATGCAACGCTGTGCAGATTCATTTGGTGCTTTTGGCTTGCCGCTTACTTTGAATGTGTATTACAGTTGCTGTTGCTGGTTAGTATATGCTATTGGTGCCTTTTATTTTCTTGCTTTGATTGTTGAATACGATTGTTTCTAGTTAAAGCGGTTAGTTTTTGGTAGAGGGTCATTGAGATTGTAAGGTGGTTTAGGTCTGCTAAACTTTAAATCTATCTATAAAAGATCCGTGTCATTAGGATGAATAAAGTCTGGTGAAAACTCGCCCCAGACCCCATATAAATAATAAGTCTTATGTATTGAAAGTACTTCCCTTACAACCGAAATTAGCCCTTCTTTACTTGTTCTTCATTGCTTTCATCATATGATCGGAGAATTTTAGGTCTGCTAAGCTGTATATCTATCTTTAAAAGATCATCCTTGTATGCTTTTCGTTCAATAATAAACGAGTCTATATGGAAATTTGGATTGTCTGAACAAGCGATGGGTGTGGCACTTGCTCACTTTGGACAACAAATCAATTTGTACCATCGTTTAATGTTATTATAATACAAAGAAGGAAAAATATGATGAATATGGGTTTCTGAAGTTCACAAATTGTGTTCAATGTCGGCTACCTGGAGAACGACGAAGCGGAAACAAACCTTTGCTACACCAAAATATTTGGGTGATTGCCGGGTTGCAAAAAACAGTTGGATAATATTTGACAGAATAGACTACGTCTAGCACGCATTGAAGAAAATATAGCATATATAGCAGATGAGAGTGTACAAGACGACCGTAGATAGTGGAATCGGCGCCGTTCGTTGCAACTCAGACTGGAACGACACATGACACATTTACAGCTTGACAACTGAAGTCGCTCGACCTTCTCAAGCGCATAGTTTCGCTCTATAGGGTCTTGAAAAATTCCAAGAAGATCCGACCTTACGAAACATCGGTCGATATTTCTTGAAAAATGATGCCGGTAAGAACGTAACTGTCAATGACGACCGTTATGGAGTCGTGGTAACCGATTATTCGATGGATTTATTGAGAGAACACTTCAGCGAGCAGATAATTTCACGTTTTGGACCTTGTCATTCACCAGTTACGTGTCATTGTAAATTGAACCCAACCGATGAACCATCTGAGACGTAGCCACGGCTAACTTTGAAAGAGATAATACTAAGAATATATATCCCAAAGAATATTTTTTCGAATGATAATAAACATTCCCCATTAAAATTGGAGTTTCTGTGGTTTTTCTTTCAAACCTAGATATGGATCACCCTTTATAAAACAAACTTAATTTTTGTGTATTATAGATTGTATATTAGATTGTCTTCAATGCAATATTCTAGCTTGAACTTAGAACTATCGTTCAGATCGTTAATCAAGTTATGATACTAAGTTTCCAGAACTTGAGTGCTGATATTTTCATTACTTCAGACATATTCTAATATAGTCTATCACATTTTTTTTAAATCTAAATTCATCCCTGCTTACTCCTACTTCTCATTTGCATTTTTTTTCTCTTCGCCATGCCTTTATTTTCGATTTTTTCGCCCTTCTTTTTTCAGTTTTGTTCTATTGTATAATATTATAGTTTATTTGCCCAACTTGGCCCTAAACCACCTTTATTTCCAATGCTATTCATTTAACTAAAACAAATATACTTGTCCGTGTGTGTATTTTTTGACTTTCTGCACTTTCACTTAATCATTGTTGTTGTTAGTTGTGATTAAATTGTTGCTGCATGTGACAATTTGTTGAAAGCTATTTAAATTAGTGTCAACCGCTACACGTGTTGTGTTTACACGCTTTCAACGCTTTCTCGCTATATGGCACAAGCTTGCTTATTTGGGTTTTTGTGCGTTAATTTATTTGAATTTTTTTATTAGAGAATTTTGTATTTAATAGATTGATATTTTCTACTCATTGTTGCTCATAGATTACTTTGAAGCATTTCATTTGCGAAAACTGTCAGAGCAGACGCGTTCCATCACTCATGACTGTCAGTTCAGCATCGATCATTTTAGTTATTTTTATTAGTAGTATAAATTTGTGACGAATTCTTTAAATTTATATTTTAAGTAATTTTGTGTGGAAGAGTTAAAGAGGTAATTGAAAACCTTTTGACACTTTGGAGTTGGCAACTTCGATATTGTTAGATTAATGTAAGCTTATATGTATATCGAATACGCTCTAAAGGGAGTTTAAGGAAATATTATATACATATATATATCGACTAGTCAAGAGATCTTTAGGTGTATAAGTGTTGCACCTTATTGATGGATGCACCGTACCTCTATGAAAAGCCAAGTACCACAATAAGAGAGTTTAGCGATCATTGGTTTTATAATGCCATTAGAAAGTTCTTGAAATTTTAATGACAAGTTTACAGACCGTTGTTGGATTAAAAACACAGTACAACATACTACGAAGTAAGTGAGGATTTTCATTCAACTCCGAATCTTAAAAATCGAAATGAAACAAAAAATAAATGTAAACCCTAAATCTTAAATTCGAGTTTAAGCCAAAACTCGTGTTCATTGAACTACTAAGTGCAATACAAAACGCTTTAAATTCAAAACATTAAACTCGAGTTTGACATTAAACTCCAAGTTTTAAAACACCCAAATAAAAAATGTTTAGTGTAGACTTTAAGCCTTAAACTTGAGTTTAACATTAAATTCGAATTTCTTAAAAACCCAAATAAAACATAAAAGAACGGAAACCTAAAACCTGAAACTCGAGTTTAACATCAAATTCCGAATTTATTGAACACCTAAATGAAATACGAAATACTGTAAACTCAAAACCTTAAAGCCGAGTTTGACATTAAACTTCAAGTTTTTAAATACCCAAATTTAACAAAAAATAAATAATTATTAACCCAAAACCTACTACTCGAGTTTAACATTGAACTCCGAATTTCTTAAACATCCAAACGAAACAAAAAATAATTATTATTCCAAAACCTTAAACTCGAGCTTAACATCAAACTCCGTGTTTAATGAACATCTGCATGAAATACAAAATGTTGTTAACTCAAAACCTTAAACTCGAGTTTGAGATTAAACTCAAAGTTTTTTAAACATCCAAATAAATCTAAAAAGAACTATAGACTCTATACCTTAAAAATAAGTTTAACATTAACCTCCGGTTTTTTTAACACCCAAATCGAACTCAAACCTTAAACTCGAGTTCAACATTAAACTCCGAATTTCCTGAACATCCAAATGAAACAAAAAATTACTGTAAACCCAAAACGTCAAACTCTGTCAAAATTCTGTCAAATCAAAACCTTAAACGAGAGTTTCGAGATTAAACTCCAAGTTTCCACCTAAAAAATCAAAAAAAACTGCAGACTGAGTTTAAGATCAAACTCCAAGTTTTTTAAACACCCAAACAATACATAAAAGAACTGCCGACTGTAAGCTTTAGTCCTGAGTTTAACATTAAACTTCGACACAAAGAAAACACGAAAGAACTGTAAACTAACAATCAATGAAATTAGAAAGTACTGTAAACTCCAAACTTTAAACTGGAGTGTAAGATCAAACTTTAAGTTTCTGAAGCAACCAAATTAAACCGAAAAACTGTAAACTCAAAGCTTTAAACTCGAGTTTGTCATTCAACTTCGAGTTCCTTAAACAATTCTTTTGTAAAAAACAAGATTTGCAAACTCAAAACTGTAAACTTGAGCATGATAATAAAATGCAAGTTTCTAAAACACCCACAATAAACAAAAAAAAAACTGTAAACTCAATAACTTAAACTCGAGTTTATGACGAAAAAGAAACGTATTATACTGAAAGTAAAAAGCTTGTTAAATATCGAATTTTTACATAGCTGAACACTACTTTTGTTGGTAACGATAACGGTTGAGTTGGCAGCCTTTCTGTTTCATAGTATCTATAAGAAGTCTTAGCCATAAGTCATAACACCATAATAATGTTATATGATGTTTCGTTACTAGACCGATTCTTCTTCGATTTTAAAGTAAATTGGGTGTGAAAAGCTTCCAATAACAAAGCAGCAATGAATTTCCTTGTATAAAATGATAGTAGCCATAGTCTCACCAGATTCTCAAGCGGGTGTCTCATCGATAGTTAGGTCTACATGACGGGAACGGAAAACTTTTATATCCGTCACTGACTCTTAAGCCGCCAGCATTTCCAAATTTTTGTAGGTTACAACTTCCAGCGCTGCATGAAACACAACATCATTTTGTTGTTGTTGTTTTTGTAACGGTTGATCCCAGTTGGGTTGGTAAGGTTCAGATAAGTTGTCATCGTCTCATGTAGGCCCAGAAAACGTGCTGTTTCGAGAGGAGTGTCAGATGTGTATGGTTAGTTACACATATTTGATATGTCGATTTCGCTTCTGTGCAGGAGTCATCCACGATTCTCGTGGCAACTCGATTTCGTCGTTTGTAATGAGTGGTGGTTTGACTCCAAGTACGCCATTCATTGAGAGGGAGTCGGTGAAGTTTTTTATGGCGGTCAGTACTTGTTTGAAATTAGTTGCGTCCGAAGTCTGGTCGGAGTATTGTCTTATGCCGTCAACGTAGTTGAAGAAGGATCTCTTGATGCTTCTAAAAGGCGGTTCCGCTTCAAGCAGCAGAAACTGATTGGAGAGGAGTTCATTATGCTTCAAAGCTGTGAGCATACGGGCCTTACTGTGCAGTTTTTCGATAGGAGACATCAAGAGGCATCTTGTCATAGTCCGGAGTGCAGTATTCTGACGTTTATGAAGCTTCTTCGTCTGCGTTTCACTGCATCTGGGCGACCAAATTGATGCGGATTTTTTATATGCTGCCAACGACATTTTTTGTCTTTTCTCCATGTGCTGCCGGCTAGCGACTTGAGGATTTTATTATGGCTCTGCACTTTTGCAATAATCACGGTCGTGTGAGGAATGAAAGAGCACAGGCTGACGAGTGTCACATTTAAAGCCTTAGAGTTATTGACAGTCGAAATTCGGACTGCAATATTAAAGAAGAGGAGAGTGTTAAGTTCCGTGCAGCGAAAAAGGTTGGAGAGATAGCCGTTTACTTTTGAGCACATGTCATCGATTCCATTTCCCGACGTCATTATCAACGCAATAATCAGCATACGAGGTTAAAGAAATTCCTTCCGGTGAGTGAGGCAGTTTCGAGATGTAGAAGTTAAATAGCCACGAGGTTAGGACACCACCCTTCGGAAGCCCCTGTTTAAATCTTCTCAATTTAGAGTTTTACATCGAAAAAGTACGGTTGGTTGTTGATCGCTCAGCGTAGATTTGTCGATGTCCTCAAGTAAAGTTGTGCGTTTGACAGTGATATAAGCTTTCTTTGGCTTCTTAATCGTTCGCTTAAGTCCCTTTTGTAGCGCAGCACCAAATCTAAAGTAGTTTCTAAGCATTACTCTTACACGAGTGAGTCAAACGTTGCTGATTTCAGCCAAACTCCTCAAAAAAGTGAAAAAACGAATTCCAAACTATTTTGCGCTAATCCATTTGCCTAATTTCTCCACTAAACTTTGTTAAAGACAATTCTTACTAAATTCAAAATTCAAATTCCACCAATCAGCAAACCAACCATTAGCCTTGTAACATTTTCTCTTCTCTGCTAGAATGCAAGCCATGCAAAATCCATTCGCATGAAAAATTCATTAACGAAAAAAAAAGAACGAAAGCTAGAAAATGGTGTAAAACCCAAAAAGGAAAGGTGCTTAACTATGCTTTACCACCAGAGAACTAAAAATAAACACCATTACCAAGCGACTACTTAATGCAACAGGAAAAGCGCCAGGATATGGCTGTGCAGTGCACGCGTAAAATCTCACGCGCTCTTCTCACTCTCTCGTCGCCACACCGCTGAAGAGCACTTCGGCAAGCAGCAGCATCAGCAACAGCAGCAGCAGAAAATTGCCAAGCTAACTACGTGCCGCCCACTACCACACACAGCACACCGCTCCAATGTACAAGCAGACAGAAGCTGAGCAAATTGCAGCGAATCGACTGTGACTGTGACTCTGGCTCTGGCTATGTTTCTGTGGCTGCTGGAAGACCCTGGCGGCGGTGGTGGCGGGTTTGTGCAGACGTGGCGAAATTGAAAGTTTTTAATGTGGCCATGTCCTTGAATTATAAACGGCGCACAACGACGACAGCGCCAACATGAAAGATGTTGTGCTTGCTGTTTTTGTTAGCTATTGTTATCGTAGTTGTCGTAGTTCGAGGCTATACGTCGGGACTTCATCGAAATACGCATACCTTCACTGGTATTTGCTGTGGTTAAGAGTTAGCCTGATTTTTGCAACATTGGAAAAGTGGAGCGTCAAGATTTTACAATCCTCTTTAGCCTTTCTCTGTTTTAAAAGTAATTTTTTCTGTTTTTTTTTTTGTTTTCTTACGTCTCTTTGTTTTATTTACACGCCGACATTGTTATTTTCCGCAAGTCCGCCCCCACCACCGCCACAGGCTGAAAGCTTTCCTCATTATTATGTCAGGGTTCTGCACTATTTTCTTTTGTCTCTTTCTGGAAAGGCGTAGGCGTAGGCGTAGGCGTAGAGCTGCAGAGCTGCGTGTAAGTTGTTGAGCGCACTGCTGTGCTGGCTGTGGGGGTGAGCTGTCAAAACAGATAAGTGTCAGCCGTAACTATTCGCTAGCGCTGATACGAAATTCCTTGTCTAAGAATATTTTCTCATAATTCAGCTGGAAGACACGCTACCTACACACATACAAACACGTAATAATAATATGCCATGGCTTCTTATGAAAATGCTTGCGCGCATACTTTGCGCTCGCGGCTGTGGGGGAGCAAGTGCAATGAAAGATTTCTGCAGCTCGCGGTTGTTAACAAAAGACAGGTTTTTGGTTCGTTTGTCACTGCAAAATTTAATGAGTTCGTTAATGGGTTTCAAGGGAAGTGTCGTATGCGCTTGCTGAGTTGCTTCGGAGAATCGAAGCGCTTAGCTTTGCACTAGAAAATTGATATAGCGCTTGTTAGACTTGCCGACAAAAAGTAGTCCTATGTGTTTATACTTTACATTTTAACTATAAACATAAAATCCTTAAACATTACTTTAAACTTAAGATCTGGTCTCAACATATAGTGTAATATATTCCAATCAATATTAAGATTTTTTAAGGAAATATAAGAAAACAGCACAAAACCGACGTATTCCCATTTAAAATACAAAAAATGTACTATTTTTCGTTTGCTTTGGTTAAGTCTTCAGTTATATTGGAAATCGCCAGTTTTCGTCATACTAACAGATTTATGGGTTACCTTTTAATTTGTTGCCTTGCCTTGCCATAGAACCATTAAAGTTCAGTTCATTTTATCGTATTTAATTTCTCCCTTGGCTCTGCTCTCTGAATAATAGGGCATCTATAAGGTTGCGCCATCTCACACGATTGAGGGTGTTGGTCTTTGCGCCGATCTAGGTGATTTTTGCTTCGTCTAATTCCCGTAGTACAGAACTTTTCAATGTTAATTTAGTTCGGCTGGAACTTTTGCTTCCTCAGTGTTTCCATTAAAGCAACATCCTCCTAATACTGAGTGGTGTTGGTCGTAGAGTTTCGTTTATACAGGCCCATTTTCGGTGCTTTATTTGCCTCAGTATAGGTTTCTATTTTACAAAATTCCAGTTAAAAATATTAATAGTAAAATATATGAACGGTTTGAGAAACTTCGACTTTTCTAGAGACATCTAAGTAACTGTAATATATACAGATTAGGACCCAAACTAAGAGCAATGGAAGGCTAATTTATCATCTTTCAAAACCCAGAATATTTTGTGCGCTTAATTCCTCCCTTTTACGTTGAATCGTGGATCGCTTTTGAATAGGATAGCAAAAAAAGGTTTGTCCGAGAAAATTCTCTTTGCTATCTACTTCTTGTATAAGAATCTTTATCATCGATTACACTAGTTGACAGTCATTTGCGGTTGTCATGTTAGCGGCTGTTTCTTGCTAATTTCGGGTTGTTAAATCAGAAAATGATTGTATAAATTTCCTAACATGTAGAATTTTTTATGCCCCAGTCAAGAGTGGTAGGAGTCAACCCACCATCGTTCACTAAAATAGCAAAAAGTGTTCTACGTTTTAGAAAATGTTTGTACTCAAATTCATATTCTGAAATACGCCATAGACCACTTAGCACATTTGTCACAAACTTTTTCTTTTGGTTTTTTCTGTAGTGTTATCATATCATCCACAGCTAATGATTCTTATATGGCCAAGGACTGTCAACTCGGCAGAGTTCTGCACCTACGGCTACAACAGCGACCAACGATCTCATACTTAACCACTTCAACTGAGATCTAAGCTGAAATGGCAAGTTCGTGCCGAAGGCATTGAAGGAACTGTTCAGCACTGCTATTCAGAAGGTTCGGTATGGGCTACCCTTGACTTATTTGTATTTCGAAAATGGCCAATAAAGGTTATGATGATGAATTTTCGATCTGCAAACCAGAGCTACCTTTCGAAGCTACGACAGATTCAGTGGTTTTTAATAAGACAAATGCCTTAAATATACATTTAACTTTCTCTAAGTAGAACCTTTTCGGTTATTAGAAAAAATTTCAGTTGATAACAAATTTATCCCGAAAAAACAACACTTTCATCTGTTTTAATGTAAATCTTCAATTGATTGGAAACAGGGTTCTGTGCCAATATAAACATACCAACGTTTTATCTGATACTTTGTTAGCCTTGGCTCGGATGGGCTTCGGTGTCTCCAACGAATTGTTATAAAAATTTATTGAGATGAGTTTTATTGCCCTCAACGAATTTTGGTCTTTTCGGTTTAATCTCATTGTTGGACGAACATAATGAAATTGCACCAATTTTAAATTTTCTATCGATTCGCTTTACAGGTACAGCTTAAATGGATCAGTTCGAGTAAAATGTGATCAGGTGGCAAACTTATCGCTTGAGGAATGTCGCTCTATATGATTGAATATTCTCAAATATGAATAAGAAAACTTGATCACTGCAATTAATTTTAAAAATTCTCTCTGGGGGACATCAGAAAAGAAAAAAAAATGACAAGATAAAAATAAAAAGCTCAAAAACATAAATTTGAAAGTAACATGGAGAAAGTCTGCATGCAAAATGTATAGCTCTATTCGTTACCTACAACAGTGCCATATAACTTTTTTTATATGACTCGCAGTTTTGCCGGAAATCGAGATAAACTGTTTCTATTCATATAACGGTATTGTTAAAAACTATTGAAAGTGTGATAAATCAATAATTAAATACACCAGAGAGGTTATATTTTACATCCGAGTTGGTATTACAGAGCTTTATGGGAAGCGGTCTGAAAATTGGACGATGGGCAGGGTACCGCTGACAATTAGGTGGAAACACTTATCTCGATGCCAAATTTGGGACGAGGCATTCCTCTGACATTTTTGTGTTGCAGTGTGAAAATGGACGAAATCGGACTAACGCCTATTTCCCATATAATACAATTTTTAATTCTATCTAATTCTTTCCCTTCGAGTGCACAAATCATGAAGTAATTAATATAAAGCTTTGCGCGAAAAATGCCTTTAGAGTATGTCATCTTATGGCCGAAATTGTCTAAATCCAATCAAAACTGTTTAAGACCCTACCGGGTGACTTTGTATCGCATATATCGGCCAATACGGGAGTTATCTTAATGAAATTGAAAGAGCTTGTTTTTCTAATAACGGTGCATTTGGGTGCTTAGAATGAAGATTTCTTAAAATAAATCTCGCCCTAGACCTTATGTAACTAACAGGCCTTATGTAGCTGAATGTACTTCCCTGGCTTTAATCCTTTCAAGTTGCATGAGTGTGAAATGCTCAGTTATACCTGAACTTAGCTCTTCTTTACTTGTTCCTCCAATGTTTGCTACTTTATTTTTCACTTCCAATGGGTTTCATCTAACGTTGGTTTTTATTTTCAAAAATTATCTACTCTGGTCAAATTTGGAAATAGTATTTATGCTCTATAACTTTCTGAAATAATATGTTTTAAGTTTATCGCTTCTAACTGCTTTGTTTCTTATTTGATACAAGATTTATAAACTATATTTTCTTTGGGACACATACTAATTGTAATTATGGCTAAATATAAATTTCACATTGTGGTTAAGAAGTAACGTCTACTTGCAAAAGCTGCTTTTTCGTGATTTTATCTAAAAAAGAGGCATTTTATTTAATAAATAAGTAGGGAGAATGTACATTTTCAGAATTTAATATACTTAAATAATCGACAACTCGTTTTAAAAAGTATGGATGCCCTTGCGCTCGCAGCCGATCTCGAGTAAGACCTACGAAAAAGGGTGTCTGGAACCGATTACACTAAGAAAAAAAATTACAAATACGCGCATTTCCTCGAAACTACTTCACTCATCAAACTCAAAATCTTCGTAAAATATTCTTAAATATATGCACAATTGATATATGTGCAAAAAAAAATCGAGTTTTTGAAATCCAGAAGTTAAAAAGTAGCTATAACTCGCAAGCCACATACGCCTATCAACGAGTGGGTGTTCAACTTGACTCAAAGAGACATCAAAATCTTAACCAAGTGCCACACGAGGCCGAAGTTAAGTATGCAGAAAAAAAATTGTAAATTCAATTACTTCTTCTTTAAAGTTCAAGCGTTTAAATAGACATAGACAAGGTTAAGTCGTACTTAAGTAAATAAAAAAATAAAGAATAGTAAATAAGTACAATAATTAATACAATGATTTGCACTAACCTGTCAGCAAGACGGAAAAAAATTTGAAAAAATTACAAAACATTACAAAAAAAATCAATTATGTCTTACAACGCACCGTAATTTGATAGGTGAAAACGATGAGCCATGTCTGACTAAATGCAAATATTTGTACTGGCCTAATGAGATAAATGACTCAGTGACGGGCCGACAGCTAAATGGGATAAGTGAATTCGCAAACAGGCAAAAGTGAAAAACACACACTCCTAGCCAGGACAATTACCAGACAAAAAGTAAAACTTTTGCGGTGTGGGAAATGCTGAAAATAAAACTCAATAAGTGAAATCGACGGCGGCGACGGGAGCCGCACGCGAAGTCAAATAAGAGATGAGTGGAGGAAGAAGAAAGAAAAATATAAAAAATACGCGGGTACATTGGCAACTTACATGTGTATGTACATATGTATGTATGTAATATAAAACGCCGTAAAATCCGAAACAAGTACAAATATAACGGCACAAACTAGCCAAGCATTAATTGCACTTTTAATATTAAAACAAAATTGTGTGTGTGTGTGTGTGTGTGAATTATAGGCGCCCAAATGTATGCTTTAATTATGTGTGGCATGCAAGTATGTGTATGTAAGTGTGGCAGTTGCGCGAATCGCTTGCGACTGTTGTTCTCAGACACACACTGGCCGGAAATGTTTTGCTTTAATTACCAGCGCCATTCTTGGAAAATTCGTAGAATTTCCGCCTTATTCACCAACAATATCAATTTATCTGCTACATGCGCATGTATGTGTATGTGTGTGTGTTTAAAATGGAAATTGCAGACAAATACAGTTACCATGGCTTGTGTGAATTAATTTTATCTCGCACAGCTTAAATAAATCACACGCTTAAATAAATTTCAATTTATATTTATTGAAGGTACACACACATGCAAAGTGCTGTAAACAACGGCATATACAGCAATTATTGGTGGCTTGTACGGTGATGTGCATTGAATTGTGCATGATGACGGGTTTTATGTTGTCATACAAATGCTTGTGGTTGTTAAAGTAGGAAATTTTTTTGAAAGTTAGTTTTTACAGTTTTAGAAAACTATTTTTTATAATAAATTATCAAAAAAAGTAGGGAAAGAGAAGAGAAAATGGAAGAAACCATTCAAAATTTGATATTATTTTTGTTTTTCGTCCTGAAAGCTGTTGCCTACATTTAGGGTGACATACAAAATGTTTCCAACGAGGTCAAAACATGATAAAAAACGTTAATTGTTTCTCTCCTCACAGGTACTTTTCTTATTGCTTAAAAAGGTTTAAAATAGCTTTTCTTCTATATAGCTATAGGGTACCTACTACGGCCAGGCAATGACGATCTGTTTGTATGGCAGCCATATGCTATAGTAGAGATTATATCACTGCTTTACATCATAATTCATGCAAAATTCCATGAAGAAATCTCCTCCAATAAGAAAGGTTTGCATATAAAGACTTGATTTTGAACGGTTTTTTTCATGACAGCTCTTTGATACAGTAGTCCGATCTGAACCATTTCTTTGGATATTGTAGCGTTCTCTTGCTCAGTATTCTGTAATAATTATCATAAAGATATCGCGTCAAATAAAAAAGTTTTTCATATAAGAGATTAATTTTGTTGAGCCTGTTTGTATGATAACTTTGTTCTTTAGTGATTCGATCAGAACGATTTCTTCAGAACTAACACCGCAACAGAATTTCTTGAAGATATCTTTTCAAATAAAAAGGTTTACTTTTTTAACTTTTATATAAGAACCTGAATTTTAAAAGGACTTGAGTTTGACTGATCATCCTATACGCCAGCTATATTCTGCAGTAATGCGTTAACGACGAATACAAAAAATAAGTATTATCTTGGGGAGAGAAGGAAGAATGCAAAATTTTAGACCGATATCTCTGAAACTAAGGTCGAAAAAGTCTTTTCGTAATTCTAATCTTATTTATATATATATATATATAATGCACTTTAAAAGTTAAAAAATTCTCTTGATGCCAACTACTCTATTAAAAGAGTTTTTCGCAAATGGTGGTTCGATGGTGCAAGGTCAGAGCTATATGGTGGATGGGTGGATGTATCAAAACTTCCCAACCAAGCTCTCCCAATGTTTGCCGAGTCCTCAAAGATGTGTGTGATCTAGCGTTGTCCAAATGGAGGATGAAACCCTTTCTGTTGATCAGCTCTGGCCGTTTTTTTCAATTGCTGGCTTCAACCTCATTAGTTGTTGACAGTAAAATGTAGAATAAATCGTTCGATCAGGCTAGAGCAAGCCATTGTGGATGATTCCTTTCCAATCCAACCAAACACTCAGCATAACCTTTCGAGGTATCTATCCTGGCTTTGTGGCCATTTGTTGAGCTTCACCACGCTTGAACCATGATCTTTGTCGCACGTTAATGTCGTATTTGATCCACTTTTCGTCTCCTGTCACCATTCGATTCAGAAATAGTTTGATTTCATTTCGTTTCAGCAAAGAATCACAGATTTTAATTCAGTCCATTAAATTTTTCACAGACAATTTTTGTAGCCAACCTTTTTGAAATGGTTCACAACCGTTTGATGATGAATGTTTAGTTCCTTAGCGATGTCATGTCTGCTTATATGGCGGTCCTGGTCAATATTTTCCATAACTTCATTGACTTTTTCAACGATAGGTCGACCAGAGCGAGGAGCATCTTTCCAGAATGGATGCGAGCGAACCATTATTGTGCTACACGAACTCATACAGCATCGTCTCCGTAAACTTCACAAATTACATTGGTGGCTTGCGTGGCATTTTTCCCTTTTTTATGCAAGAATTTCAAAATATAGCGAATTTTTTCAATATTTTCACTAATTTTTGAACAGCTTTTTTCAACTTTCCCGAATTTAATTTTGTTTAAATGAAGCTTCAAATCTCATCTTTCCAACATCTACTGACATTATAAGAAAAGACTTTTTCGACTACCCAATACATAGTCGAACGAACAGATGTCCGTTAAATAACACTTAATTTGTGAGTATAACACTTAATTACATATACAATTTTGCTCCTAATAGTAGGCAAAACTTGTATATTTAATATTACACAACACTTGACACTGCTTCACAACGAAAAAATTATTGTCTACATTTAGGATCACATAGAAATTTTTGTCAACAAAGTCTGAAAAAAGCAGAAAGCTGTGATAAATTATAATAAACTAACCGTGTTTCTTCAATAAACTGGCAAATATTCAGCTGAAATCGTTTTTAAAGTTTTTGATATTTTTATTTCAACATTTTCATATTGGATATATTATGGTGGACAGAGACTGTACTGTGTCTCTATTTTATGAGTTTTAAAAATATATTTAATAGTCTGTTGAGCAGGAGTGTGCTTGCACCGACACGTTAACACATATACACTCATACATATATACATACATATATATAATATATACACATATATGCATATTGCAATATGTTCTCCAGTTTATAGACCACATACAAATTAAATAACCCAGTATTTACATGTTTACGTGCAACAACAATAATAAATATGCAATATATGTACAAACTTGTGTATAATGCCGCATATGTATCTGTGTGTTGGCGTTTCTCTGTGTGCCACATATGTTTTTCGCAATTATTAATATGCGCTAAAAAGTATGCTACTCATCATCGTAGAGTTAATAAAGTGTACCACACACACAGCTGTGTTTTAATTGCCAGCAGCCAATTAATTCGCAGACATCGGCCTACACACGAGCACACATTGACTCTTCTTGTGTTTTATTAGCGCTTGGCGCCATTAAAGCCTGCAAATATGCTAGGTATTTTTAGCGCACCTTTAATGTTGAGCAGTGATTTATTTTTTGCGCCATCGCCAATACACATTCGCTGCCTTTAAAGGTATGTACGCGTATTCCAACGAAAATGACGTCACTTCGTTCTATTTTTGAGCACTCTCAAGCTATAAATTGCATGCTTAATAGCCATAATAATTATCTATTATTAAAGTTTCGTCATTGCTTGACAGTTCTATAGTTTTGCGGCCAGACAGTAAGCTTGGCAGCTGTTTAATGCTGAAAAATGCATTAAAAGTAAAAAATTGTCATAAATAATGCAGTTATGATTCTGGTTGGTGGTTGAAAAAGTTCGGCTGTTACTCATACGCCCCGGTTGACCCAGATTAATTTAAATGGCATTAGCGAATGTTTGCAGAGTTTTGAGCAAAAATAATTATGAGTCGCTTAACTGCGGAGAAATGCTGAAAATTTTTATTGAAATTAGCTTTTTGGTTATTATAGGACTTAAATGTGTGTTTATGGTCATTTGCTTAAAGGCAAATTTTGAAACCGTATTTTTTTTCGTTTGGTCATTTTTGGTTTCACTGATTTTTCTAAGTTTGATTACAGCCGAGCTGTTAAGGGCCCATTGGTTTCAGAAGTTCTATTGAGTATTGATTTTAACTTAAAATAGATTTCTCTCTCTCTCTCTTTTCTACTTGAGAAAAGCGCTGCTTCATTCTCAGACAATGTCATATCAACGAATACCCTAGCTGATGGATTGGTTGAATGGATATGTGGAAGAAATGAAATATTCTTGAAGACTATTATACCTTTCTATACACCCCTGAAGCTGCGAAATGAAATTACGATTCTACAGCTCTAGACCTTAACAATTAACCGCAGAGATTTTGGAGCTTGCTGTTGTTATTGAATTAGCTTAAAAGGTTCCAATATAATTTCAAATCATAATACCGTTTTGGGAGAGCGAATAGTTTTAGGGCTGTTTCCACTTTTTTGTGCGTTTTGATGGCTTGAATTTTAAAGATATTAAAAACTTGAGAAATAGACACTTTTAAATAGCTTCTGAATTGTGATCACCCCTGAGCCTTAAAATTTTTTAACGTATCCTTACTTTTAATACTCTGGCCACGCAGTTTGTAACACGCAGAAGAAAACGTCTAACGCCCTTTAAAGTATATACCTATATATGTATAAACCATCAGATCAGGATGCACTGATTCGATTGGACTAGGTCCGTTTTTCTGTCTGTATATACACGAACCAGTTCCTCGGTCTTTGTAGTATCAACCTAAAATTTTGCGCACATCATTTGCTTCTTAAGAAGCTGCTCATATGTCAGAAACGCCGATATCGGATGACTATAGCATATAGCTGCCTTACAAATGATTGATTGGAATAAAGTGCTTGTATGGAGAACTTTTTTATTTGTCAAGCCAGCTTCACGAAATATGGCATACATTACTGCCTAAGATAACGGTATAATCTTCAATTATATTCTTTAAATTGCATCAGTAAAGCGTATAGCTGCTATACAAACTAACCGATCCAAGTCCAGTCCTTGTAGGGAAAAGTTTTTTATTTGCTAAGGTATCTTCACGAAATTTGGTACAGATTATTGTTTAAAACAACGTTACATTTTCTGATCAAGTTGTTCAGATCGGTTGACAATTTTATATAGCTGTCATACAAACTGATTGATCAAAATCAAGATAAAGTAATTTTCATACCTTTTAGTACCATGAAAAATGCACCTGTGAAAGATTTAATAACTTCAGTGCAGCTATGCATTTTTCCTTTGCTTTATTTTGCTTTTTTCTTGCTTGTATTAATAAATTAAAATAAATTATAGTTTCATAAATTAAATTGCAAACTAATTTGCATAAAAAAAAATATTGACATTTTCATTTATTAAATGTAATATTTTATTTTCTGTCGCTGAAACGGTCGCACACAGCCGCAAGCGCACTCCTACCTTCACCACAACTTTCCACCGTTCACACACGTAAATGCGTGTGCATGCGTAGAACAAAAAGCTATGGGCTTATTAGTCGCCTCATTGCATTTTTCTAATTGTTATACAAATACAAATAGACGTTTGACAAATATTTAATAAGAGCTTTTTGTGTACACAATAATTGCGTTGTTGTAATTTGACAAAAACAATAACGACCACATGAGTGTTAACCGCAACTGTGTGCGATGTTTTTGTTTTACTGTTTATTGTTATTGTTGTTGGCATTATATTTTGCTGTCATTTAAATTGTAACGATAGATTTTTGTCATTTAGCTTGGCTTATCGCTTGTATGTATCACATGTCAACACCGCTCGAGATGTGGGCGCTTTGCTGTTATTGGCTTTGTCATTGCTAATGAAGTTATCCATAGCAACTCAAACACACACGCAGTGCCAAACCCACACACACACACATATGTATATGCGTACGCATGGTTTAGTGGCGTTTATAATTTTTGCTAGTTTTGTTGTTGTTGTAATTTTGTAGTTGTTATTGTACCTTCGTAGTTGCTGTTGTAATTTTGTTGTTGTTGTAATTTGGTTGTTATTGTTGTAATTTTGTTGTTGTTGTAATTTTGTTGTTGTTGTTGTACTTTTGTTGTTGTTGTTGTACTTTTGTTGTTGTTGTCCTTTTGTTGTTGACATTTGGCACTCGTGCGTGGAAATATCACAAATTTCGCATAACTGACGCACACTAGCGCACAACCGCCTAAGTTTACTAGGGTGTCCTACAACTTTGAAAAACTAATATTATTATATTAAATTTAGAGCTTTACAAAAAAGATTTTTTTGGTTTTTTCCATAAAATCATTCCTTTAAAAGTTATGCGTAGTTTACCTTATACATCACATTCACTACGTTCATTCAGTACACCATGTCGTATGAGCAACACAATATTTGTTTACTATAAGGCACTTGTATGCTTGCTCATTACATTCGTTGTATAATTTCAACTGTGCATAACTTTGAAAGGAATGTTTTTATGGCAAAAGTTGTTAAGATCACTTTTGTAAAGAGGAAATTACCCTAATGTGGATGTACGTATATATATATACTATATATACATATATATATATATATATATATACAAGTGTATGTATATTTGTATTTGCGTTGATGTGAATATGAATATATATAGGTATGCTCTTTTCGATGTATTTAGTTGAAACATCTGCTTATGGTGTGTTCATTGATTAGTGCGTACAGTTGTTGTACTAGACATGTGGTTTTGGGTTCGATTTTCTAAGCCAATTGACATTGAACATAATATTAATGATTAAAAAATATTCCGACACATATAACTACTGCTCGCTAAGGTCAAATTTCCACCTGACATGTGGCGTTTGTAGCTTTTATTTAAACATTTTTAAGTGACATTAATGTTACGAGCGGTGTTAGCTTACTAGTAATTACCAAAATATATTACTAAAGTCGGAATTTTAGTCTCCTGTTGAATAACATTGGCATAAAAGTGTAATAGAGTACAAAAAGTAAAGTCATAAATGTAACAAATTGAGCTCAAACGCAACATTAATTCTAAAAATGACTCGTTATACACACTCTGCATGCCCTAAAAATTGTTTCTTATAACTTAATTCTTGGTGATTGAGGGGATCACAAGATGCTTCAAAGAATCTCATGGTCTAAAGTTCCCTGTCTAACGATCACCACGGAATATTGAATATTGAAAAATGTATTTTCTGGTAAAGTTATATTTTCTACAAAAATGTTTGCGCTTATAGCCCTAAATAATTCCTAGGCAAAAATTCAGTTAGATTGAAGCATTTAATGTAGATTAAAAAACATCTTTGAGGACTTTTTGAATTTTTTATGAGTAGACGAAAGGTAGTCTAAAAGTCTTTTCGTATTTTGTCAATATGTAGATGTCGTTGCAGTCGTATATCTCCAGTGCTACTAATCACATTGTGTCATACCATATAGAGTTGGAAAAGTGAGATTTTAACTTTCATTTAACCATGAAAAAATTGAATTCGGGGAAGTTGAAAAAAGTTGTAGCTGTTCAAAAATGAGTGAAAAAAATAAAGAAGTTCGCTATACTCGTATTTTGAAACTTTTGTATAAAAAGGAATAATGCCACGCAAGCCACCAATGAAATTTGTGAAGTTTACGAAGGCGGTGCGATATCAGTTCGTGCAGCACAACAGTGGTTCGCTCGCTACCGATCTGAAAATTTCGACTACCTAATAATTATGAAAAGAGAAATTCTTTTCTTTTATATAATCAAAAATAAATCCATAATTTTTGCATTAAGGGGCTATACCAGTGTGACGCATAAAAAATTAGGCGATTTTCGTGAATTCTTTAAGATAAAGTACGCTATTGAATATTTCGAACTTCTTTGATATTAATTAGATATATTTTCAGTCATATTTTATGATTTTTGTTTACAAAAATGTTCAAGAATAACGGAGTTATGGTCGTTTTTTTAATGCCAAATTGACAATTTTCAACCAATCAAAAAGATCGTAGGTTATTGAATAGCAAATATATTCAAAAATACTCAGTTTTAGCTTGCAGTCCATGGGTTAATTTCACATTGAGTTATGGCGCCAGCAATTTTGAAAAATGTCGTTTCGAGAAAAACGCGTTTAAAGTTTCACCTATATATGTATGTATATTTGTACTTCCTAGCGGTTGCTCTTTAGAACGCTGCCATCCAAAAACTATTCAAGATAAGACCTTCCCAATTTCACAGGATATTTATGGAAATAAAAGCTATCGAAAAAGCAAATTAAAAAAAAAAATTTTTTTGAAAGTGTCACACTGGCATAGCCCCTTAAATAAAAAATAAAAATTAAATTAAAATGTTTCAATTTAGGCCAAATATGAACCATTTTGTTCGGCAACCTATTAATGTTTTGTAGGTAATTTTGTAGTACCACTCTGAAAGAACTCATCATTCCTAATGACTAAAATTTCCTATAAAAACTAGAAGCTAACTATTATGTATGGAACATGTATTTGTTGGTGAAAAAATAGCTTCTAGTTTTTTAAGCCTATTTCCACAGATAAAAGCAAGCAGCAATCGCTTAGTGTCGGTTACGGTCTATAAGATGGATACGTAAGAATCTCCCAACCAAGCGACCGGAGCTTCTTATGAGCTACTTTCAATGTGAGTGGCCTGGCGTCGTTCTGTAGGAAAAAACTTGCTTTTTTAATTTTTTTATTGGCCACAGCTGGTTGCTTTTGAGAGATTGCTTTTTTCGGTTGTTCCAATTGTTTACAAGAGCGGTACGAATTAAGAGTTTGGCTTTAGTGGAGCAGCTCCTAGAATATGATGCTCAAATTAATTCCAATAAACACATTGCAAACTGACTTAACTACGCTTGGTGCCATTTCACCGTGTCCACGTGGGTCCACGACCGTTTTTGCTTGACTTTTCAAATAGAAACAGATGGACTTTGTTGCGATTCAGCAGTGAATCGCAGATGAAAATTCATCTATGAAGTTCTTTGCGTTAAATCGTGTGGCACTTATTCATGGAATTCTATCTACACTTATATAAATGGTCAAAATGATTTTTTGTGTTATGTTTAGCTTTTTGGCTATTCGAAACAGTATGTTTATATTATTTTTGCTGAGTTCAACTCGACTATTTGTTGCGATATTTTCTTGCTTTCCAGAGGGTAGATGCACGATTTTCATACCTGAACTTGTTACTGGAACAACAACGACAAAACCGAAATTGCACACGTTTGGCTATCAAAACAATAAATACTATTCACATTTTTGAGCCGTCTGCGCGATTTATATCACATTACATAAATTTATGTCTAATTATCGAGTTTGTTATGATTATAGCACTTTCTAGTTCACCTATTTTTTAACAGAATTTTTGTCCAAAAAAGGAATACTACTGTGAGAAAAAGCATTATTGTTTAGTATACTCTTGCCTTTCTGAAGCATATAAAGTGAATTCGGTGTATTCATTACGACGAATAAAATTATTTAACAAAGAAGTTCCATTAAATTTTTAAAACCTATTTCGGGTGTCGAAACGTTCGGAATGTTGGAAAAGGTCTTCGGTGTTAATTGTTTGTCGCAAGCAAGTGTTTTTGTTTGATACAAATCATTCAACATGGGTCGAGAATGCATAGACGATGAACTACGTCCAGAACGGTCATCAACATTAACTGATGAGCAACACGTCAATCAAGGGAAGAAGTGGAATTGGTGCTTGAGAATGAACGATTAACAATCAGAGATTTTATTATGCTTTGTGGGTCGATAACTCTTGGTTTTTGCACCACACGATAACGCACCGTCACATACTGCATTGATTCTTCGTAGGTTTTTTGCCAAACTTTGAATCAATATCATGCTGAAACCACCGTATTCGCCTGATTTAACTCCGTGTGATTTCTGGCTGTTCAGCAAACTCAAATGACTCCACTCCGTGGAAACCGTTTGGAGTCAATTAAAATTGAATCGCTACGTGCATTGAAGGCTATTTTGTAACTTGACTTCAACAACTGTTTTGAGGATTGGAAAACATGTTCGCACAAGTGTTTTGGAGCTAAGAATCCCCCTTGATTTTTTTCAACTGATTTTATAAGGTGTATCTCGCCTTTCATTAAAGGTAAGTTCTTCAAGCAGTGAGCTTTTTTTTTTACACACTCACTGTTTCGTGATCAAAGCACCGGTAAAAGCAATATTTCATTTCTCGCTACATGCCAAACCACCAACATGTGCCACATCATTTGCTCACATACGAGAGCGTGTGTGTGTGTGCGCATGAATTCAATTTGTGTGTGTTAAATGTCAGAAAATACCAGAATTGGTATGCGCATGTACGTAATTCAGCGGGAAAACGCTAACACACTTGCCAGCACAGTCTCCACATTTAATATATGCCGTTATAGCGGTGTTTCCACGCATGCAACGCTTCGGTGGCGGTTGTGTTGGCGTGTATGTTTGTGTTTGCCGAATGCATTGAATTTCATTTGTGCGGAAATTATGCAGCAAATATTTCGTATTCACCGTTGTGGCGTGGGATAGTGACAGCCAGATAGATGAGTAAATGAAAATGTCCATACGTGTCGATGTGTGTGTCCGCTTGCCAATATATTAACTTGTGAATCCATAATGTTAGCAAATTCACGAAATCGTTTTCCATAAATTTATGTCCTTATCGCGTTTTGTGTCTTGGCATCTTCGGTTTCGGCGGCTTTGTTATTTATTGGCTGTGTGAAAATTGGAGCGCACATTTCTGTCTCAAATGCCGTTGGTTCTAGTTTCTTTTTACCTTCTATCCTGGCTATTATTTTCGTATATTCGACAGCGACGGAATGTCCGTTAAAGGTTTCCTGAGTTTCTCTTTTGACTGCGACCATTGATTTATTACGCGTTCATAATATATGAGGGGTATCCTTTCGCTCTTTGGGTTTGCTATATCTATTGCTAATCAGAGCAATTGTTATGGTGATCTTGTCTTGTCCAAAGTTTACCTACTCTATATGTCTCTGTTTTGTCATATTTAAGGCTGCCGCTTCGCTGACAGCTCTCCAGTTCGCAGTGGACTGACACATTAGTGTCGTCAAGTTTTCCACCGTATAACTACCACCGAGCGTAGTTTTAAGTTTTTCCCTTGCACTTATAAAGCGCGGACAATAAAATAATACATTCTCAGAATCTTCACAACACTCTGAGCACGACGGACAATTTGGACTAATGTCGTGCTGGAATCTGTACAGATAGCTTCTAAAGCATTCATGTCTACTTAGTATTTGGATTAGTGGGAAATCTAGGTCCCCATGTCGTCTGTCGATCCAGGAATGGATATCCAGTACGAGTCTGTAGGTACACCGTCCTTTGAGTGAGGTTTGCCACCGCTGCTGCCATATCCTTAAGCTTTTCATTCTCTCTCCTCTAATGGCTCATGGCATCAAATAGTCGGTTATCATGGTGCGTTACGGTCGCTTTTGACGGGTACGTTCTCATTGGCATCACTTTTGAAGAAATATTGACCGATAATTCCACCGGTTCACAAACCAAAACATATTTTTTTCTAGATAAAATGGCAATCTCTTCATGTTGAAATTTGTCCCAAATGTGGCAAATATGATTGTTTACATAACCACTGAGCCAGAAGTGGTCCTCATTTGGCTCGAAAACGTCGGATCTTCTCGGAACTTTTCAAAAGCCCATAATGCGAAGCTATGCAGTTTGAAAGTTCGAGCAGCTTCAGCTCTTAACCAAGCTGTATTTTGTATGTTTTAAATTTAAGATCTTGACGTAAAATGCGCCAAGTTGTTCCATACACCAGTCCGATTTGCTGCGAACGGCGCCCATAGTGATGGTGTTGCGAATAGTAGGCTCAGTAGGCCGATTAAGTTGACCTTACATAAGTTGAGCAAATCGCACGAATGTGAGTTTTCGTAATAAAGTTGAAAGATTTGTAAACGTCGTTCTGGCGTTAGTCTTTCCATGACGAAATGCCAAACAGTACTGAACAAAACAAAAATGACAGCATGGACAAAATTGAAAAAAATACCTTTTTTTGGCTGACCCACTATAAATCTATAACTAACTGAAATCATTTTAGGTGATACAAATAACTGCTTGGGAAACAAAAATCTGTACTCCCGGTTGCAACTTGGTGAGAGAGTATATAAATGTGCTAAATTTTTATTCATAAACACAATAAAAGTAAACTCGAGTTTAAGTATATCCTAAACATAATGGTTGTTCATAAAGACAAACTCTTTCAATTCGAGGTAAAGGGTCAACATTAAGCCAATTTCATATGTGGAAGAATAAGTAAATTTCAGCACTCAATTATAGTCTATAAATAAATATATAGATACATATATACCATATATACATACCTCTATCATACGCTGGTTTACCCCTAAGTGTAATTCATATGATTTGCATGCAAATCCGACCTGGAAATTACCCACTTCTTGGCTACTCCAATTAGCATAATTCAAATGTTTTTTGCTTACTCTCCGTCTCATACTACTGCTATTCTTTTATTGTCTTAAATTGCTGCCGTATTTTCATTACTCCTGCACCTTTGGCACTCTCTTTTTATTTAGTTGCGCCATGCAGATGTATTTATGTAGATTTGCGTGGCGTTTTTCGTGTGGCTCGGCAAACAAATGTTTGCTCTTTTGCGGTACTTTTGCTGCCAAATGTACAAAAAGTTTCGCATTTAAAATTCCGCAAAGAGTTTGCACTGCAAAGTTTAATTGCATTATTTTTTGCTTCCAGTGGTTGGCCGTTGGAACCCCAGCCAGTTTATAAATTTGGGTCAAAAGTTTAGGCAGACATAAATTTCATGTGCTTCAAGTAAAGACGAAAAAATTTGTTTACTCATAAAAGTGAAAACAAATAGAAAATTGTTTTAACGTACTTAATGAAGTGTGTGTGTGTGTATTTTTGAAATGAAGCAAATTAATTTAATAATTCAAGTGGAGGCCACAATTGAATAATATTTTTTAGTCCTTTGTTCTGTGCCAAAAAACTAAAAGTTGATCTCGGGTTTACCACCGGTTTCACCAACTAGAGTCAAAGTTTTAACGCCTGTGGGTCCTTAGACAGGTCCAGGTGTGGTAAAAACCTGATAGATAAGTATCACAGATAGTCCCAAAAATAATTCCTTTAGGTCAATATCTCGCCGTTTAGTCCATAAATGTAATATACTTCTTTGATGGTCTTGTAGATAAGGGAGCCTTTGTCGTCTTATTAACCAACCGAACGGACTCGGATTTAACACAACAGCAACAACAACATTGACATTAATTACTTGCGCGCAATGAGTCCACGCTTGACTTTAACCCTCTCTTTGCATGCCCAATGAACTCTGCGCATCTAACACCGTCTCTCTTGCTAACGTATGAGCACGTCGAAAACGCAGGTTTCTTGAACCTCCAGCTAGTTGAATTCGTTGACAACTTGCTTGCGCCTTGCCACCTTAACAAGGTTGTTGTTGTAGCGGCAAAAAACATTGCCGAAGAAATATCGAGGAATGGTATCGAGTTGACAGTCTTTGGCCTGATAAAAATCCGGGTTCATTCCGGTTACTTAGACTCGTCTGTCGTAGGATCTGACCTTACTACCGTTTCTTAACGAGGCTTGGATTATCGCTACAACAACAACCACACCATTGAAAGCATTCATATTTTGAGCTTTAGACTGTTATGCCTTTTATGGTATTAGCTACATCCAGCAACAGTTTGGATGATGGCATAACCTCTTTTCCACATGGAAGCCTCTCAAATTTCCATGTGTCAGGAAAATGGGCACAAATGAGGTATCTCTGGTGCAGTCCGATTTCTGGATAGTTTAAAAGGACAATTTCAGCTCGGCCAGACTAGTTGCTGAGGTACGTATAACGGATTGATGAGAAAAACTTGAAATAAGAGTAGCTTTAGGATTTTTGTAACCGTAAAAAGTTGTGGAAAGTTAAACTTGGGCTCCATTTGCAAGGTTTGACGGTATACATACGAGTATATAGCCAGCATATACCGAGGAAAGTTGCGAGTTAAACTAACCAAATATGTCGATCTTCTCTTTCAATTGTTATGGAGATGCCTGGGTATTGTGTAGATTTTGAGATGGGGTTATGGTAAGCAATAATGATATCTCCACAGCTGGCAATATATATGTATGTATATATGAGTTTCTGGTTAAGTTAAGTTAAGTTTTCCTCATCATTTAAGTCTGCAGATAAAATTTATGAAAATCTCAAAGGAACCATACTGAAGTGAAGCTCAAAAATAGTGTCGCAGATATTCTTATATGGTATAATAGACTTTAATTGAAGTTTTGTACCACGACCTAAAGTCTATTGTGCCTCACCCTCCATTACAGGAATTCGCAAACTCCCGGTATTCAGGTGATTTCTAAGAAGGCAGCCTTATAACGAGTTAAGGTTATCTTTTACCTTTCATTGTAAACTTCGACATCTACTTAGGGTCCTGTAAATCCCATAAGGGTCTTACCCAAGCAAGAGGGAAAATAATTTTCAATCATATATCTGAAGTCATGACGGGCAGGCCATCAGATATACACAGTTATACCGAATACTTTTATATTCTCAACTCAGCGTGACTAGCTCTTTCCTTCCTCACTCCACTTTCTCTTCCTTATATAGAGTATATTTAAATTTATGCAAATGAAAATGCGCCACGCTGCCACCAAGGCAAACTTCTGCCACCCACCGTAACGAAACTTTTCGCACTAAATTACCATTTTGCCGCTGATGCAGCGTAAATATCCATAATGGCTGCAGTTGCATCTTAAATGAGCGGGAAAAAAGTGGAATTGTATTCGCGAAGTATATTAAAAAAGTACATACGTACAGTTATACGCCAACATATATTCGGGCGAACGCGAATTTGTATCGTCGGTGGCCCACTTAGGCGCTCAGCCAATGCACTTCTGCATTTTTCGGCAATATTTCATGGCCATTGACAATGGACGATTCTTGAATTGCATTGCACATACTTTTCGCATTTGATCTATGGTTCTCTGTGCTATGTATTAGTAGTTGGTGGCGCTTCTTTTGAAAGGACGATATGTAGGACACCACTACACTAAGGATAAAGATATTCAAGTCACCTGAGCGTAAGTGACAAAAATTTATGGAGAAAGCGAGTAAGAATAAATAAATTTTAAAGATTAATGAAATAGTTTTATAAATTGCTTAGTTTGGATTGGATTTCGAAGTTGCTGTTGAAATCATAGGTTAGTTTAAACGTTAGTTAACGGATAGGTAACCTTAGTATTACCTTGACTTTGTTCAGGTTGTAGATTATCATATGTCTCATTCGTCCTAGCGGGTTTGCATTGTATTTCGAAGTTGCTGTTGAATTTATGGGGTAGTTTAACCGTTAGTTAACAGATAGATACCCTTAGTACTACCCTGAACTTTTACAGATTGTGGATTCCCATATAGAACGAATGACTTGCGAAATGAGTTGGCACTGAAATAAAGATAAATCCAAATCTAACACGTAGAGAGGTTCTAAACTCGCCTTTAAGGGGTTATATCCACTTGAAAATTTAAAAATTGAATAGAAAATATTCCAGAAAATACTCGCTTTTTCAAACCTTCATGTAGTTATAACCCCTTGACTATTCAGAATTTGAATAAAACCAAAACTAATTTAAAAGCCACAAACTTAAATCCCTCGCTCTAGTCTCAGTGACCTTTCGAGCTCAGCCCTGAATATATCTATTAACAAATATACATACGAAAATATTGAATTATTCAATCAAGTATGCAATTTATGACCACAAAGTTGTAACTCTTAAGCCATCACACACTCTTCCCCTAACAGCGAACTCGCTTTCACTGAGATAACATTTCCTTTATGCCTTGTCAGCAAATTTCGACGCTTTTGACTCGTCGTGGCCTTTTAACTGTTCGTTTTGAGAGTTTCCGGCTGTCTGTCGGTCTCACTGTTTGATTTCGGCTTTTAACATGTTACAGTTAGCCTATTTGCAAGTATGTGTGCGTGTCAAGCTGTTTTGGTTGATTCAATTTAAATTCCGTTTGAAAAAGTTTTTTAATTAAATCCCAAATATATTTTTAGTCAGGCAATAATAAAGGTTAGGAATGTGTATACATGTGTTTTGCACAACGTACATTGCTTTGGGCGCCCACACCCCGCATAACATTAGGGTGATTCAATTGGATGTGAGTAGAAATTTATTTTATCTTATTGACTAAATATTGTCAAAATAATTGCATTACAATAAATGTATTGTTCGAAAAATTAAAAAAAAAAAATCAAAATTGTTTTGTAAAGGGTTGCCACCTAATTCTTAGTTATTAGACATTTGTAAGTTGTTTTTTAAAGACAAACAAATTTAAAAAATTTAATTTAAACATGTTTATGAACTTTAAGAGATTTTACTTAAAACAGCGTTGCCACCTCACACAATTAAAAATATTAAAATTTCCTTTATAAAGTTTATTTAATATACCTATAATATCAGAATCATTCGAGAAATGAAAATATTTAAAATAATTTTGTACAGCAAATCTTTCGCTTAAGCTCTGCATTCCACATATCCACATTTTCAATTTTCTAAAGATGGGATTTTAAGGGTAGGTATGCTTATGTACAACATTACTAAGTTCCTTTTTGCCTGAAAATATAAGAAATGTGGTCTGTCCATCATTAACACAACACCGCGGTATATTTGTGGTTATGACCAGTGTTACAATTGTTCTAAGGCCTGAGGTATTCCTCTATGGTTTATTGCTTCAAACAATCCTTCAGTTCCTAGCTACGCCTAAGCGGGCCAACTCGTCTGCATTTTCGTTTCCTTCTATTCTTACCTAATAGGGTGCATTTAGCACCTTCTGTCATACAAACATTTTCGGAATGAGAAACTAAATAGTAGTCATTTGGTATATAGTGACGACATATATTATCTCTTTCAACTGTTGGCCGCTGGTATGCCTCAGACGGTCCATCCGTTGAGTCCAATTTTCAATGACTCGTTCAGCATTTCGACTGGCGAATGACACGAGTGGTTTTTTGCTCGAAGGCCATACTTTACTTATCCCCACAGAAAAAGTCTAACGGTGTGATATCACACGATGCTGGTGGTCTGTCGACCGACCCAAAACGTGAAATTAACTGTTCACCGTAGTGTTCTCTCAATAAATCCATTGACTAATGCGAAGCGTGGGAAGTGGCGCCGTCTTCTTGAAATCAAACGTCGCCGAGCTTCAATGTCAGATTTTGAATCTCTTCAAGCTGCTCCCATCCTAAATGCGGCAATTGTGCTTGTTTACATCGCTGAAAAAATTTTTGCTCGAAAACGTTAGATCTTCTTGGACTATTCAAGAGCCCATAGACCAAAGTGATGTCGCTTGGGAAGGTCGAGAGGCTTTAATTTTTCTATGAGTTCTATTTTGTACGCTTTCAATTTAAGTTGTCGGCGTAAAATGCGCCAAGTCGTTCCACACGTCAGTCCGAGTTGCTGCGATCGGATTCGAATCGACACTCCACAGTCTTCGCGTGCACTCTCAACTACGGCTGCTATGTTTTCTTCACTACATGCTGGATGTGAACTATTCGATCGAATATTAACCAATAGTGAATGCTTGGTCTCTGAAACAGACTGATGATGTTGTGAATAGTATGCTTAGTAGCCCGATTATCTTGACCATAAATTGAGCGAGTGCACTGAACGTTTTTCAGCCGTAAGTCTTTCCATGATGAAATGCCAAATTATGCTGGACCAAAATAACATGACAGCTTGACACAACTCACGCGTAAGCCCGTTATAATTGAAACTTTTAACCACCCTCATGTGTGTTCCAACCCTTGTAGCCTCTATCTCTATATGTATAATATACTATATACATATATCTATAACATATCTTTATATACTTGTGTAATTCCCTCAATTCACTACATTTGTTATAATAGTATATATATAGTATATATATGCTTGTATATGACTCTAAACATACATTTCTATTTTGTTATTGACACATTTGATGGCAATGATGTTTAAGCATTCGCCATTTCTTGGAATGTCACAGCGCATAGCGCGCGCTCAAAGTATTTGATAAGGGTGGGCAAAAGAAATCAAGACATATGCGTGGGAAGCAATACTGATATGATATGAAAACCATAAACCCACACTTAATATGTTTTCGTAATGACAATGTATGTACAGTTGTAGGCGTTTTGATGTTTGTGTATAATAATTGGAGTTCTATTAATATCAGCTACATTCGTATGACTTTAATGCACCCCAGAATTTATCGAGATTTATATTCTTTATTAAAGTTAAATTGAATTTCTTTGTGTCGCTTAATGTAGAAATAATATTATTATTAAACTGACGGGTTTTGTGTGGTACAATGCCCGCAAATCTGAGATCTGCTTCAGTGACTAATTAATTCTCTTGTTGTTACCCAAATAAGTTGGCAATGGAATTATTGCCAATCGCATTGAATAATGCAGAGACAATGTTTGCTTCACTCTTATTCCAGCCTGGATGCGGGGAATGAAATCAAATCGATTCTTCCTCGTGAAGAACACATCTTCATTCAAAAAACGTGGTTTGTAAAAAGGCACTTTTATACTCGACCTTCGACGAACTCTTCAGTAGAGCATAAAGAAATCTAATTCAATTTTTGACGGCGTAGCTCCATCAAAGACCAGTGTTTATCATTGGTATGGTGAATTCAATCGTGCAGCAGTTCTTGAGGTTAAGGCTCAACCGGAACTTCGCACAAGAAGTTAGGCCCATGTTATGTAATCTTTTAAGCTTTAGCTTACAATGGATTGAGTACAAATTTATACGTTTTGTAACCATTCAATAGAAACTTGGCATGGCGCATGCCTTGGAATTGTTACCAATATCCCTCCCTGCTCACTCATTCATCCTTGTAGAGCAGCTCTTTTATGGTATAGGGACCAACCGCAATGAAAGGTTCGGGTCCTACCATGTTGGAGGATGCTGCGGAGCAAGCGGGTTCATCAGCCAAATAAGGTTACGATCTGATAGACTGTCCAGTCGTTCAATATACTCCTGCACCAATAGCGATTTAATCTCGTATGCAGAGATCGCTTTAGGTGCCGTTGGAGGTTTATCTCTACGCACCGACTTATAGCCAAGACCTATGCTTGGAACATGTTCGGAAAAGTGGTATTTTGCTACTGAAGTTCTCTATACGCTCGAAAGAGGTTATCTTACCTCAGCCAAACCCTTTTGCAGTGTTTGGCAACCTGCCAGATTACTCGGTAAAGTGGTGTGAGATCCAGCATGACTTCAAGTGAAACCGTCAGACATGTGCGCATGGCACCCGACACGCAATGAAAGCGAGTCATTGCAGCTTTTTCAGTTGAAGTCCCACTGAAGTGTGCGATGCTTTCGAGGCCCAGAGTCATCGCTTCATATAAGGCATTTGACCATATTAGTTATTTCTTTCTCTGTGTGCCCAAGAGATAGGTTTCTGAGGCCAGGCAGGGACCTGCGTCTCGTAAGCGGAAGATAGTCGTCGATTGATGTTCAGTCCAACCCCTCTTCACAAACCCTTGCTTAGGCCTAGTCCCCTGTACGATATCGCAGAGGGTGTTCTACAATTTTCCTATAGCTAGGATAACAATCTCTTCCGCATATCTTTCACAGCGAATTCTATTGTTAGTTAGCAAAAAGAGCAGTTCCTTCACGACAAGGCTCCATAAGAGGGTGGATACTACTCCACCCAGTTGGCAGCCTCTTATAGTGCCGAGACTAATACTGGTATCCCCTACTGTAGTTTCAGGTATTTTGTTGCGCAGTACGGCCTCAGTCCAACTGCTCACCGTTGCAGCCACATTCCTTTTACCAGTGCTCTTTCTACGCTCGTGTGAGACGTGTTGTCAAAGGCACCTTAGATGTCTAGGAAGGCGCATAGCATTACTTCCCCCTTTCCGGTGAACTCTGTATCTCCGAGGTTAGCTGGTACAGAGTAGTATTGGTTGATCTGATGATTGCTTTGTAATCATTCGTAAGCAGGGGTGACACTTTCAGCGCCTTCGACCTTATTTCATAGTCCGTATGCTTTAGTAAAATGGAAGTTAGACTAATTGGTCTGAAAGATTTAGCTAGTGAATAGTCCTTCCTTCGATATAAAGATTATATTCATGGTCGTCCATGGCTCAGGGATATACGCCAGCGCAAGGCTATCTCTCATCAGCCGAACAAGGTGGGGTGCTCTTCCTGTTGTAAAAGTTCTGAAAAGAGTTTAAGTCAGGACTTTCATTTGTGCTTTTTTACATGATCGATTTGGTGGCACTAAATATTTTATAGTGTACATTGATATTATTTTTAAAAGTAAAAATGCCTTCTCTTATAGATATTATTCTTTTTCGTAACTAATCGATTTAAGGGAGTACGAAATAATTTTTTGTATCTTTTTCAACTATAATTAAGTGCTTCGATGAAAAGCCATCGTTCATCGCTAAAATGAATATATTTGCTCTCTTATTTTATACGATATTTTTGTTGAGCTTGCGTTTGTTTTCTATGGATTGAGTTCGAGTATTTGTAGAAAATTTTGTGTCATTTGCCTGTCAAATGGGAAGTAGGTAGCCTACTCACTTTAACTGTGAATATTTCAAAACACACTTAATGGACATGTGATATCTCGAAAGTGTAGTAAAATAGTGAAATATTATCTCTAATTTATGACTAAAGTTCTTTTAGTGTTGCTGCCCCTAGTTATAGCAAAGGATCATTCGAGGTTCCCTACTTTTTTAATTAAAAAACACTGAAACTTCAAATTTATTATCAATCGAAAGAACATTCTTTCGCAATTATTTTTTGAAGATTATCTTGAAGATGGTCTATCCGTTCAATTTTCAATTTTCCAATCCAATTTTCGATGATTCGTTAGAGCATTTCTACTGGTAACTGGCGAATGATATTTTGCTCCAAGGCCTGAATCTAGTCGAGATTGTCCGCATAGACTTTAGACTTTATATAACCCCAAAGAAAAGTTTCTAATGGTATGATATAACACGATCTTCATCGCTGTACACAATTTGGCTCGAAAACCAGGGATCATCTTAGAACTTTTCAGTTCTTACACAAGCTATATTTTTTACTCCTTCGGTTTAAGATATCGACGTGAAATGCGCTAAGTCATTCCATACGTCATTCCGAGTTGCTGCGGACGGCGCCGAATCGACTTTCCTTAGCCTTCGGGTACACCCTCAGGTCTCAGGTCGTATGTTATCCAATAATGAATGCTGGGTCTCAAGATGGAGGTTAGTGTTATAAATAGTAAGCTCAGTAGGCGGATTATGTTGACCATAAGTTAAGCGAAGCGCGCGAAAGGTATTCTTCACAGAACGTGAATTTTAGTAATACAGTTGGACCATTTGTAAACATTGGTCAGAGGTAAGTCTTTTCATGATGAAATGCCAAACAATACTGCACAAAAATAGCATGGCAGCTTGACACGACTAACGCGTGATCTGTCAGAAAAAGTACCTCTTCTTGGAACACCCGTTAATATAATAATATGCGTGAATTTGTTTTATTAGATAGAGTCGGATTTATGAATTTTATAAGAAGTAGACAAGTTCGAAGAAGAAGAAGTAGCTACCGCTAAGTGATGCGCGTTCGTAATCAATTCCAGCTTCCCAAGTATTCAAATAAATAAATTATGTATTTCAATTTAAGTTACAAAATATATACATACAATGTATTTACTTCATTTTAATTCACTTACCGTTCGCTTAGATTTCTCGTATGTGTGTATTACCTAAAAGAGTTTCTATCCAAATATCGCATCACTTACGTTTCCATAGCCCTCCATTTAACAAACGAAGCCATCAAGTTCGAAATCAATCATACAAATTGCATTTGCGCAAACCATGCAACTGACTTGAAAAATTAAAAAGACTATGCTTGTGGAAGATTGTGAGAATTGTGGTCCTACTACCACATAAATACTTTGACTATGAAATATCGACTGGACACGCAAGCGCTAACCATTTAGTTGACAATGCAACACAAATTCTCTTTACATTCCAACAGCGTGTGTAAAAAAAATATATATATACATATATTTATAAATATATACGTATGCGCTTATGCATTTACAGTGGGCAGTTAGAAATGCTTGTCAATCTTCGGTTGGTTGTATGTTTGTACTCGCTTTTTTGTCGGCACATAGTACGTTGCAATGCAAATGCACCGAAGCAATCAATCATTGTTGATGAGCAGCAATTCTGAAGTGTGACAGTTGAAGCTCAAATATTTATATGCACACAAACGTACCCAAGCGAAGGCAGGAGCGAAGCAACGCCAACATTTTCAAATATTTTTATCTGCATGCTGCACACATACATAAATATCTGTATAAATATATGCTCATATATGTACATATATATATAATATTATACATATGCATAAAATACCACACACTCGCATTATAAGCCATGGCTGACTGCTCAGACCACTCAAAGTCATATAAAATATTTCAAATCATGAATTTTAAATTGCTATTGTGGTTGTATAATAGTCTTCAAACAAAGCATTTTAAACGAGTAACCAATACTAACACAAGCAATATATTCATAAGCGCGCATTTACAAACACGCTGCACAAAAGCCGCTAATAAATCAGATTCATTATATATCTGATTAGTTAAACGCCTGATAAGCTGCCTTTGAGCGCTTCATTGTGTCTGTTCCTTTGTTCATTAATTTTCAGCTTTGATTAAATCTCTTAAAATATTGCCTTATTAGTAACTAAAATTAAAGTGTTTGCACTTGTGGCTTATTAGTAATTAATTAATTTTCAATTAGCCCTTCCTCGTAAAAGTTAATCTGCTTGCTGGGTAGTTTTGTGATTTATTACTAACATTTGAGTTTAGTTTGAGTTGAGAGTTCCACTGTGGCCGATTACATTGCACGGTCAAAATCTAATTTCTCGGATTTTTCTATAAAATATAAAAATTTTTAATATTAAGATAATTCAATCCGTTCACTTGTGCATCTTTTTCATTTGAAACTTATTTGTTCTCGCTCCTAGCTGTAGACAATTTTTGTTTATTTGCTATTTTCACATATTTTTGTTAGGTTCCGATACGTTAGATTAATCTGGTCGGGCAATAAACCACGCATAGACCAGTTTTGGTCCTTTGCGATACCAGATGGTGTTCAGTTGCTAGGTCCAAAAGGAGTAGTCATTCTTTAGGATGCCGCGTTTGGCTCAAATTTTAACAGATTTTGCGGTCTCACTATCGATACCTCCTCCAGTAGATTATACCGTGGCAATTCCAGATGCTTACAGCGTAGTCTTGCCAATGTGGGACAAGTGCACAATAGATGCTCTCTTTTTTCCCTGCTGCCCTTCTCTAGACATCTTCTGCAGTTTCTGTTTACGCAACGTCAACTCATCAGTTGTTGTCATTGTCCATACCTCTGCGTCATATAGCAGGACGAGGATGATGAGTGACTTGTAGAATTTGCTCTTTGTTCCTGGAGAGAATACTTTACTTCTCAATTACCTACTAGTCCGAAGTAGCACCTGCTGGCAAGAATTATTCTGCGTTGGATTTCGATACTGACGTTGTTGTTTGCTGGTTCCTAGATAGACAATAGATACCCCTCGTTACCAAACCAATTTTTTTTATTAATCAGTCTGGAGAAAGCAGAACTAACGGCGCGATTGTTGAGGCCAATGATATCAATATCGTCGGCATGCGCCAACAGCTCGAATTATTTTTTCCAGCCGTAGATTCAAAAAGTCGCACCATAGGGAGGTCCTTCTCGATGCTGACGGAGCTTTTAGTTTTGCTGTACGTCAGATAACAGAGCCATATTTGTTTCGCGAGGATACAAAATTCAGACACACTTGCACGGCTGTGTATTTTTGTTCTTTGTGGTATCTCAAACTCCTAAGTATGAGTTACCAGATCCTTATATGTAGATCGTCAAACACTTACCACAACACTTTTGAGGCTATTAAAAACAATGCCAGCCACCTCTCTGGATTCGCTGAAGTGTGTCTGCCGAGATATCTGGGCCAGAAAGATCTCGCGGCTGCCAAGTGGATTCATATTCAGCACTATTGCACGGGGGAATAACGGACTCGTCTGCAGTCTGATGATATTTTGATGAGGTCGCCCCTTTTAGCAAGCAGAACAGTTTTGCAGTTTCTGGCGATGCCATTGTGACTAGGCTCCCAAATAAGTCGAATGTAAAATAAGCTCAATGCTATTACTAATAAGTTCATGCACTTCTTAATGCACACAGTCTGCTTTACTATAGGAGTGAATGCACATCCTGCACTTTAGAGCAGCACACTGATACCTGGATGGTAGCTACCTCCGCTTGAAACACAACAGTGGCCTGTTAGCTTGCGGTCAGAGTCGATGCAGAGCCGCCGGTAGACGACTCCACCTTTTACTCTGCACCTTTTACCCTCCCGCTAGACTTCGATTCAACCGGAAAAAAGTTCACGGTACCTCTTCTTCAGCCGCTTTGCAGGACTGAAAAATACCACCCAGGTGCATTAGCAGAGTTGTAACCACCAGGAGAACGTTATGCGTTAAATTAATATGGATTGTTAGTAATACAATCAAGTATCCCTAATAGAATTTTACTTGCTGTTTTTATAAAGCTTCCTCCTATTTCATAACTAACTTTTGTTAGCGTAAAGTTAAAGTGTTTTATTAGTATTAGTCTTTATAGAGTGCCCTTCATACTGCAGAATAAGCAAGTAGACTCCTTTTATCATATATTAAGACTTATCAGGTAAGTAAATGCCTTCTTAAAAAGAAGTCGCCACAATAGAAAAACAAATTTCAATTCGACTTTACTTTGAGTTTTATAATGTTAAAACAATTCCTATAATAATTTCGAAATCGTAGAACTGAGCTACTTTTTAGTTTGGTCTACTAGATAAAACAAAAAATAGTAATACTAAATGTAGTCATCATTAATGCGCGATCTAAAAAATCCAATTCTATATAATAATCCTAAAGGTAGGCAACATTAATAATAAGGAAACATCATATGTAAAATGTTGCCTATTTTTAGGTGCACTATTATTTTTCTAAAGCAAGATATATAATATTTTATTCACTTTGATATAGAATTATGAAATAAAGTGATTCAGAACAAATTATAATTATAAGTATGTGTAGTGTGACAAATATATTGCATGCATTAGAATCGCTTTCACAACGTTTGTATTGAAAAACTAAATGTTGAAATTTTTTTCTTTTCAGGTACGTTTCGAACTATATCGATTGTATTTCTATCCGAACATTAAAGCTCTACAAGGTATGTTCTCAAAATATTTTCCTTTAAAGCAGCAAATAGTCTATGTATTTCAGTGCTTATATTTTTGTTTGCCCCAGAAACATACCAAATTACATATAGGTTAAGAGCGCTCTTATATTTCTTTAAATAATTCTCTTTGTTCTAGTTCACATGCTCACTTCTTGTACTTGCACAAATTGTATCCTTCCGCAACATAAAACAGCAAAAACAAAAAAAAACACGAAAATCAAATCAAACAAAAACCAGTGTGCTCGCTTTCGAAACTAAGCCGGCTGCAGCATTCGTCTAACTAATAGTATAAGTACATTCAAAGCAATTACCATTATATTTATTCAGTTATACTCGCACAGCCTACGGACGCTGGCAAACAGGCAGCCAACTGCATTTGTTTCATTTGCACGTGTATATATATATATGAGTATACTGTCAGTGCGCCTAAAAGCATGCTGCATGCCTTGTAACAGCGCTGTTTTGTGAGAAGTGCTTAAGTGTGTTTATGTTAGTTTTGGTTTATCATATGAATTATGGCAGGTTATGTGTGAATTTGTATTTTCTTTTTGTTTTTAAGAAATTTTGGAGCTTCAGTGCTCAGAAAATATTATTTTTTTAATTCACATTTTTCATATTTTTGCTGGTATTTGTACCCAGAATAGCTTTTAAATTTGCTATAACCAAGCAGAGAAAAAACAACGGACACTTTAGAAAGTATGCACTTATAAGAATGATCAGCTTGATGTGCTGAGCCGAGTTTGAGATGTCCTCTCTTCGTCCGTCTGTATACATGAACTAGTTCATTAGTTTTTGAGCTATCGATTTAAAATTTGGCATACGTTCTTCTCTCCTTAAAATACTTCTTATTTGTCGGAATCGTTGATATCGAGCCAATATTTCGTATAGCTGCCATACAAACCGATCTTTCAAAATACAGTTCTTGTATGGAAAACTTTCACATTTGGCAATGTATCTTCACAAAAGTTGGCATAGGTTATTGTCTAAAATAATAATGTAATATGCGAAGAAATTGTTCAGATCAGCTCACTATAGCATATAGCTGCCATACAAATTGATTGAAAAAAATTAAGTTATTGTATGGAAAACTTTTTTATTTGATGAGATATCTTTTCAAAATTTGGCAAGAATTATTACCTGATAGACCGCAACAACATCCGAACAAATTATTAAGATCTGCCTACTATAGCATATAGCTGCCATACCAACTACCCGACCAAAATCAATATAAAGATCTTTTTATAACCTTTAGGCAATAAGAAATGCAACTGTGTAGGGTATTATTGTTTTGCTGTAACTCTTTTTCTTCTTTGACTCAAAAAATTATCAAAAATTTCGCTTAAATCAACTTAGCTAGTTTTTTAGTTACAGCAATAGCTTGCCTAACACACATTTTATACATATCCTGCACGCTGTTATGCTAACATATATACTTTCATGCAAAACCACAACAACACGAATTCCATATAAATACACTACGTATAGTATATATGCTTAGATACATATATTGTGTGTATATTATGTATTCACATATACCTTCATTTACAATGTGCCCGCATATTTGCATCTACAATATTATGCTGTCGCAACAAAAGAGCAAAAATCTTTTACATTTTTAATTTTGACCTTCAACCACTTTTATGCAGTTGAACATCAGCATACTCTCGTTCCCCAGCGCCGCCGCGCATACTTGAGTCGCTGCTATATTTGCCAGTGTACAAACGTATATATGCAGTTATGTCGGTAAGTTTAGTGTAGCCACACCCATTAAATTCATTAGATAAGCATTACAACATGCCAACGCACACAACAGCACCAACAGCAACAAACACACACAAACATTTACTTGTATTGTGTTTAGTAGCATATGCATGTGCGCCTGTGTGCAAGTAAAGCCCAATATCATTTGTGTAATACACTTGAGTACTGCATTGAATTGGCAAATATTTATTACTTAATTGCCAACATTGTTGGCAAGCTCTCTCTCCGGCTTCGGTGCTCGTGCGCCATTACAAATGTCGTCCCATGGAGGCGTTGCATACACGACCGTGTAACGATGTGTGGCATACATTTAGGCGCACAATATTTGTCAATTGCTTGTTGGCACATATGTGCTGCTTGCCGTGCTGTGCTGTGCTGTGTTGGTATCAATTGCTGATTTATGGACATTCATAGGTTGGCTTACATGTATATTAATTGTTGTTAATGTTTTAGCATTTGTTAAATATTTTATTCGTTATTATTTTTTTATTGAATCTTATTGTGTAAAGTTAGCTTCAAATTGATGACGTGGCGGTTAGACTGAGTGATATTTGACACTGAAAACATTTACTACATTTTCTACATAGTTTTCCGCTGAAAAATGTATCAAAAATGCAATGAAAGTAAAGACTTAGATTCATAGAAGTTTTGAAGGGAGACTAACCGCCTTTTAGTTAATTGAGCTCTCGCGCTCCCTTCATTTAAAAATTTCCTACCCGAGGAAGAGTTGCTTATATTTTTATACCCTGAACAGGGTATATTAAGTTTGTCACGAAGTTTGTAACACCCAGAAGGAATCGTCGGAGACCCTATAAAGTATATATATAAATGATCAGTATGTCGAGCTGAGTCGATTTACCCATGTCCGTCTGTCTGTCTGTCCGTCTGTCTGTATATATACGAACTAGTCCCTTAGTTTTTAAGATATCGTTTTGAAATTTTGCAAACGTCATTTTCTCTTCAAGAAGCTGCTCATTTGTCGGAACGGCCGATATCGGACCACTATAACATATAGCCGCCATACAAACTGAACGATCGGAATCAAGGGTTTGTATGGAAAACTTTCGCATTTGACGTGGTATCTCACGAAATTTGACATGGATTACTCTTAAGGTAATAATATAATCTCCGAAAAAATTGTTCAGATCGGTTGACTATAGCATATAGCTTACATACAAACTGAACACATAGTTACTAACAGAAATGCACCTGTAAAGGGTATTTAGCTTCGGTGCAACCGAAGTAACGTTTTTTCTTGTTCTATTTTAGATATGACCCTCGTCCGATTGTGGAACAAGATACTTAAAGCCTTAATGTCATCTATTATAAAACTACATTTTATTTATATTAATTTTAATATAAATCTTTATTATCGCCTTCAAACTAAGCTCCCAAGCCATTTTCTTCAAGTTTCAGCCATTTTTCCATACACTTGCGAATGTTGCGTTTTACAGTTTCAGCTCATTTTTAGAGCACTACTTGCATGATTTTTAGGCAATGTTGACGTCATAGTCATGAGCACTAGCCTTGTCGCTACTAAAGATGGTTTCTGATTGAATTGAGTTACGTTGCTAACTACTCGGGTCTTTTGGTACGAGCTTAACAGTGGCATGCTTCATACCCACAACATTAAACAAAATGTGTTGAGTCGATCCATAGGAGGTGAACGATTGGATTGTGCGAAAACTTTTGTATTCATATAGAGTATTATAGCTTCGGTGCAACTCAAGTAAACGTTGTTTCTTGTTTATTTTGAAACATGATTCATATTCAATCGAGATAATGGGTATCTGAAGCCTTATGATGCTGGCTAGTTGTTACCATCAGTTAAATAATACATGATATTATACCACCATAGCTTTCAATAAGTGGACATTTCTAAAAAAAATGATTTTCAATATCTTACCTACTACTTGTAGAAATATCCATGTACACTGAAAATAATTGTTTTTAAATCCTTCATTCCTGTTTGATTGAACTTTCTTTTATTAGTGTACACTTTCATTTTCACCCATATAGAGCGACCGTGTTCCATTGATATTTTATATTGACTTTTTCGCCATTAACCAACTTTTATAAAGGCCTAATGATACTGATAGCTGATGTTAACAGTTTCTCCTTTATAATTAAGATTTACCTAGCAAACGTTGGTACCTTCACTCAGCACGAATATTGTAAGAACTACTACCGATAGTGTGAAAATGGATAAAATCGAATGAAAACCCGTTAACTCCCTACATTACCATACTAAAAGCGCGATAAATCGATAACTAAATGCGCCAGAAACGTCAAAATTCGCCAACGGGATAGTATGACATAAGGGTCGGAAAATTATCTCCTTTATCTCGGAATCCGACTAATCGGTTTCGATAAAATTTTGAACGTGGCATTCTCCTCATATACCTATGTCACTCTATGAAAACGAGTGAAATCGGACAATAACCACGGCTGCTTCCCATATTGCACAATTTTAAATTCCACTTGATTTTTTACTTTCCGGTAAACAAATCAAGAAGCAATTAATATAATGGGATCTCAAAAAAAAAAAAAAAAGCAAAAAGTGATCTTGCTATGAACAGCATAACTCATTATCGGTTCATGTTAAATAAAAAATATTTTGTTAATATATGGCCGAAATGTTACAGTTAATGGAAAACGCTATAGATCGATGACTGATGACATTTTCGTGTCCGAATTGGAGTATGTGGAGAAATTTTGGTTCCTACCAGATGGTGCTAAATGCTGCAAAAGTGATAGAAAATTTGGTATCTCAGCAGGAATTTATTCGAGCGGGCAGCGGCAGTCATTTGCCCCAAATCATTTTTAAAACATAATAATAAAATAATGATAAATTAATAAAAAATCTTTCCTTCGATGAGTTGATAATATCAAAGCTGTATATATTTTGGGATAAACTTATTCGCATCGATTTCTAATTTTAGGAGAATTTAAATATTTTATACTATATAATAAGTTAAATTTTTTGTTTACGAACCCGATTAACCCCTTGAGAACAACCAGTCTAAGAATGAGCAAACTAAGCTTTTAGTATGTGTACACTTATCAGATTTGCTGATTAAAATATGGTATCTTTGGGGTTGAAGCCAATATTGGGTACATATCAGTTTTAGCTCTTCACACCCAGAGCTAAAAGTCACGGTCGCTTATTGTATTTTGAGCGAGAGGTGACGGTGATCAGAACGTTAAGCGTAAAAAAATATATGTTTGAAAATCTCTTTTACTTGTAGGTGATTTTAATTTTCAGGGATATCAACATCAGTTTTCCGAATTGGACATTTCTTCTGAGAAAATATTCGACCTAATCACTTACTAGTAGACCTACAAAATATCCTTTTTACGATAAACTTACAGACGACTGCATTTCTGGAAGCAGATGAACTAGCCAAAGCTGACACCAGCCTATACTTTGACTTTGGAAAAGACAGAAATTTATGTGACTCTCGCTACTTGCAGTTTTTTAATACAACAACATGCTATAAATATAGCTGAGTTTTGGTGGAGTCACTCCCTGACCTAATAAGCAGGCAACGTGGCATGAATGGAATATGGGCGGCACATGCTGACCATTTAAATTAAGAAGGGATGACTTAAGAACTTTAGTAGGCATGCTAATTGGTCACTTTAAATTAGTAGACATGCCAGCAGACTATGAAAACCGTATAATGACTATTGTAGCATTTGTCGGGAGATATAATAAGAGGAGACTAAAAAACATTTTCTATGCGAATGCAAGGTTTTGTGAAGGAAAATAATCGCAATTATCGGTCGTGGGTTTCTTGAAGCTGTTTCGAAGGTTGCACAGATATATGTATTGACGATTCTTATCAGAAGCAAGTAGTAGTTCAGAGAAGAGGCAATAGAGTGAAGACAATAGAGTGAGAGATTTTCAGTCACGGTGGTATCACAAGTAGTCTTCAGACCTGCTTACTGCCCTCAATCGTTTCATCACTGACTGTTCAGAACCGTTTAGACTGTTTTTTTAATTTGGTCTAATAAATTCTAACTTAAAAAAAATTAAAAATACTTTTCAAAAGTGTAATATTAAATTTTACATAAAATCTTCTTACATGCACTTTTTTCTGATATATATTTTAATTGCGTTATTCCCGATGTAATTATTAAGCTATTATTTATGAAATGCGCTCAAATGTAGGCAACGTTTCTCAGTTATTCTGCTATATTTATCATGCGCCATAATGTAGGCAAGGTTTTTCAGTTGCTGTTATTCAAAAACGTCAAGGATTAATTAAATACATTAGAAACCTTGGACCAAAACGCAATTGCTGTCGTCAGTCTTTGAGGTTAAATAATGTGAAAATAGATTCCTACATATCTTTATTATATTTAATTATTATTTTAGACATTATGCTTATATTCTTTCTCTAGCAACAACCCTCTATACGCACAATCCTCATGTGCGTCCTTTCCTTTGTCTAAAATGTCTTCAAATTTCTCCAAATCAGCAATTTGCACCCTTATATTTGCACAAAATCTCCATCTACATACTTTTTTGTAATACTGTAAAGTGTACAATCCGCACGAACACACGCCAGCACGTAATGGTATGCCAGAACTTTTGCCAGAACATTTGACACTTTTCCGTGCTTTGCTTTTGGCAGTTGTCACAAAAGATATAAAAGACATTTGCGTCACATTGGTTCCGTCGCTCCACACTCGGCTGCCAGCTGTAGGTGACACTTTGTCGCACGCTAGCTTGCTGCAGCGAAGCACACTTACGACAGCCAACATGTGGAGGCTTACAATCAGGCGCAGGCCAGCCCACACACAGCCCTACGTAGATACACTTTGCAAGCGCAGCGAAGTGGCATTTTGAGCGCTTAAGTGTATTACAAATAAATTATCTACCTATTGTATAAGGCATAAGACGGCTGATAGCGAGCAAAAAGGGTGTGTGAAAAAATGCGAAAAGATGAAATGCCCACAATTAAACGCTAATTGCGCCTCAATGTTGACACTTTGTTTTAGGCGTTGTGTGGTGTCAGCAGCAAAAAGGGCTGCTAGAACTGCGCTACTTCGACCTCAAATTAAGTGCTATACACTCCGTCGGCATTACAGCAAAAAAAGTAAAGAGGAGCAGCACGAAGTTCCAACAACTCGAGTGCCTTTACATACTAAGCACACAGCAAATAATAATTTTGCTCCAAAAAACTTTCTCATCTCGCCGCTTTTTTGGCCATTTTGTGTTGCACTGCCATAAATTACAGTTTGCAGGTCATTAGATTTAATTTATATACACCATATTTATATTTTACGACTATCTTTTGGTGACTATGCCGCAGTGGGTGAGTCCATGCAGGCTTATGTGTGTGTCTTTGTGTATATGTGGGGTTGGTGGTTCTCCTTTCTGCGGCTGAAAACAAATTTCGAGTGTCAGCCTGAAGCCTGGCAGTGTTGTCTCTGCCCAAAAGGCACACTGCCTTTGCTGTTGTTCTTGCATTTTAGTTGAACTTTTTTTTTTTTGACTGCCATCAATATTCTGCTGGCTTGCCTTGGCATGGGTGGCTGTTGTTTTGCCGCTTTATCTCGTTATTGAACGTTTTTATGCGCTTGCTGCCTTAACTTGCCGCCATAATTTCGTTGAAATGTCCTAAAAGCCAGTTGAGTAGTCTTAACTTCGCCGCAGCTTACATTTGCATTTCCCGTTTGGGTTAACGAGTGTGTTGTGAGTGGTGTTGTTTCGCTTAAGCTACTAGCCGGCTTGGATTTGGGTTGTAGTTATCAGTTTGGATATAAACAACATCGGGATTACATTAAAATTTGGTGGGATATTATAATTAGGGATAGGAACTTTTTGCAGGTTCCGAAAATTTTAATAAAAATAAGTGTCTGAACCCTAACGTTTCAAAATATAAAATTCAATTGCATTATTCAGCGTGTTTTCATTCATTTAGCATTCAGTTTTGAAATGCTCTACTGGCAGTCCTGTTTAATTAAAAATTTCAAATTTGCTGTTCAAATGTCCAATAAAGGCATATTCTAATGCGGACTACTATAACATATAGCTGCCATACAAACTAAACGATCGGTATCAAGTTCTACTTTGACAATGTATCTTCACAAAATTTGGTATGCATTATTATCTAAGGCAACAATGTAATCTCCGAAGAAATTGTTCAGATCGGTTAACTATAGCATATAGCTGCCATACAAACCGAACGATAGGAAAAAGTTCTTGTATGGCAAGCTCTCGCGTCGAATTTGTTTTTATGTCTTCAATTAACTCAAAACGGTTTCCCCGGAGCGGTTATTTGAGTTACAAGAACAGCCAGAAGTCACATGGAGCCAAATCAGGTGAATATGGTGCTTGCTCAATGTTATTTGTTGAGTGTTTTGCCAAAATTTAACAAAAAAACGTTAAAAAATTTTGTAAAATTCAACACACACTACTGAGGTCGACTAACATAAACAGCTGCCGTAAACACACTGGTTGACAGATCGCGCTAATTTTTGGCATCTTAATTAAGGACAGTTGTACCAACCTAGAAAAAAAATTTACCTGTCTTCCATATAAGGGGGAGTTGAGATGGGGTAATGAAGAATTCCCGATACTTTCTTGACAGGGTGTAAGTTCTCAAGGCTGTATCTCCGCAACTATAATTCGGATCAACTTGAATTTAGGACAATACTCTAGAGGTGTTGTAGAATTTAATAAGATAATAAAAAAAAATCGATTTTTTGAAACCCGTACACCCATGTAACCTCTTAAGTTTTAAAATTTGGTTAAAGATTTAAATAAGTACCACATTTTGCCAGTACAGGGTTTCCTGCTATCACGTATTTGCTTCATTTAACTAACAGAGTGTACGAAGTATACAAAAACAACATTAAACACTGCGGTGTTTATCTTTTCTGGCAAAAGCATGCTCAAGTGTAAGCGCTAAGCTTCAGTACTCATACACATACATACATAACAATCCGTGTATGTATATGAATGTCCGTATGTACCAAAAACATTTCGGCAAAGTTTCCTTCTTATTTATATTTTTTATTATTTTTGTTGTTGTAGTTTTAGCATGAACACAAAATCAGCTTATTTTTGTACGTCTTTTTTTACCACCATTTGCTCTTCATTTTCGTTGGTATTGTTTCGGTGGTTGATGCAATTGTCTTTACACGAGCGCTATTGGCTGCTTGTGCGCCTAAATATATGCCAAGTGTTCGCTGCTCACTGCTCAACCATTTGGCGATATCTGTGTGCCACATTTTCGCCAACATTTACGCACATAAGCGAAAAGAGATGCCTCCTCTTTGTTTGCTGTCACCTTGTTTCTTTCTTTTATTCCCTCCTTCCCTGCCTTGCCTTGTTCCTCCCTTTCCTTTGCCTTCGCTACTTGTTTGTGCTTTTTTGCTGTGGCCCATAAATATGGTCTGCTGCATAGTTTTAGGCACTTCCATGTTATGCTCGTTATTAAGTAGGCTCCCTCGTTTGTTCCTTCGCTGTCATTTCTGCTAACAAAGTTGCTTTCAACATTCGTTTACCACGCGGGAGACTTTGCACAGTGGTTGGTTAAATTTTTATACATCGCTATATTGTTCCTTTTTATGCCGTTACATATTTCATGTTTGTTGTTTTTGTCACTGCGAGGCTGCTGCCAACCGCTTTTACTTTATCACCACTTTAAATACTTTTAAAGTTTTGAATAGCTCGTTAAATTCAGCAAAATGTTGTCGGCATATAAAAATCTATATTGAGTGCTCTGCTCTAGGCGGAAAATGCTGGAAAATGTAAACACTAGCGATCATGAAAACCGCACTACCTCGAAATATTATTAAGTTTCGTAATTTTTTAGATTTAAACGAAAAAAGACGACTTCCTATTAAATATTAGGAACATTTTATTTAACCTTAAGGTAGAGGAGAAAGAAAGTTTTTTTGTTTAAAAATGTATATGCTATAAAAGGAAAATACAAAATTTGATATAAATAGTTGGAATAAAATTTTGTACACTATAGAAAGCGAAATTTTTTTAGCGGTACCAATTGTTTTGTAATATAATAAAATAAAATACGATGCAAACCTCCTTTAGTCTTTATGATGGCCAGTACTCTTGACCGCATGGTGTCAACACGGTTCTTGAAGACTTCCTCGGTTATATTGTTTTGTCATTTATTTTCCAAAGCCGCAATTAACTCCTTTTTATTGGTTGATTTCTGTTCAGCCACATTCATTACGTGCCGTAAGTGCTCAATAGGACTTAGATCTGGGGAGTTACCCGTCCAAGCCAACCGTGAAATTCCAATATCCTCAAACACTTTTTCGAGCTGTGAAAAAATTTAATTTTATTAATTTTTTGTTTGCAATTTTAGTGGTGAGAAGCATCACCATTAAGGGGTTAGTAGGGTAATGCGGGCTGTTTTTTTGACATTTTTTTCATAGAAGTTTTTATTGTACAATAGAACTTTTTCCACATATCATGAAGTAAGTATATCGTGGAATGTATAAATAAATTTTTTCAGAATTATTTGATGACATCTGCCGGAAAAATGGCTGGGTGAATGGCTGGTGGTGGCGTTTTTTCACTGGCGGACACGATTTCTCATGTTTGGATCATCTGAAACACAAAAACCCAATTAATTCTTAAAATATACGTGAATGGTTATCGTCCTTACTAGAATCAAGAAAAAATGTTGATAAATAAAAAAGTAATAAACGTTTTTTTATTAAATTTTTTTCCATGTTTTTTTACATAAATTTTGCCATGACATTGTCAATAAATTATAAAAAAATATGAATCTAGTAGGGACGATAGCTAGGCGTTTTGTGAACATTAAAAAAAAATTAAGCAAATCGGTTGAGTAGTTCGACCGGAATCATGTCCGCCAGTTTAAAAAAGTGTGGTTTGAGAAAAGTGCGTTTGAGGTGTGCATTACGAGCGCTCCGAACGTCGAGCGGTATTATTATTTTTGGGCCGTTTTCGAAACCTTCCAATGGTAAAGTGGGTTTCCATATTAATTCTAAGGGTATAAGGGAACAGAAAATTGTTTATAAAGATTACCTTACTGACTCCTTAATACAAAACATTACTTACGGATTTAGCTAGGAGGCACTGCGCAGAATCGTCTTAAAAAATTGGCTCGGAAGTATAAGAAAGATGTGAAACTAAAAAACATTTGAGCATTCATTGTGCCACATAAAAAGTGCAAAGGACTACATATGTAATGGGAAAAGCACCTGCAGATCATCTAACTTTGAGGGAACTTAACGGTTTGGACAATACATTTTTCTTCATATCATTCTCTAGCAAAGCGGCGCATATAGGGCAAGTTGTCGGCGCACTGCAGGTTGAACTTGCTTTCTTCTGATCATAAAACGTTTCGTCATTGCTCAAGTAACTAGTTCTTGTACTTGTTTGCCCATTCTAGACGCGATTGTTTTAATTTTTTAGGTCAGTATTGCCATTTTTGTAGGACGTCTTCCAAACAAACCGGCTTCTCGCAACCTTCTTCGTACTGTTTCCACACTTATTCTCACCTCATAGTGTCGCGCTAGCGCTGCCCGTATAGAAATAGTATTTTTGAATCGATCCTAAATCCTTATCATTTTTATTATGCCATCAATGCTTTTGTTAGGTGCACGTTTGGGACCAGATACTTTTTTTCGCCCCAGATCCTTTAAAGTATCTTTTTTTTGCAAGAAATGTACCACAGTTGAAAGTGAACAGCCCATCCTTTTAGCAATGGTTATATAAGGAAGACCTTCCTTCACCAATGCTAGATTAGCGACTTTTTATCACATCTCAACTGCTTGTAATTTACACCCATTTTCCTCTTTTTATAAACACAACTCAATTATAACAAAATATCATTCGCGAATGACTAACATTTGCTGTCGACATATCAACAATACTTCATCTCTTTCTTCTTTACAAATTAATCTGTAAATTCCCAACCAATTCTATAGTGTTGCCACTTTCATGACCGCCAGTGTAGTATACATGTAGGGTATATGTAGTATTTAGAGAATAAGTTAATTTTCGTAAAAGTTTGGCAGTTTGCTTCAAGCATCACAAAAACATAATAATAATGCACCACAATATTATTTTGATAGTATAAAATAAAGTTTTAGCTTTATCGAAAAATATTGAGAGATAGGAGATGAAATCACTCACTTCTAAATCCGATGAGAAAAACTGTTTTGACACCTTTTTGAAAGTTGGCTATACTTAGACATTAAACAAAAAAAAAAAAAAATCATACTAAAAGTGTTTCTTTTACAAAAGCATAGTGCTCCTATATCTCTGCTCCTATATCTCTAAAGACGTACCAAAATCTCACTTTATATGAATTCATATCTCAGTCACTCAATGTTGAATAACAAAAATAGCTTGATGCTTTGATAAATATGTTAATCACTCTTTGACAAGTTCTAAGCGTACTCTTAGCGAGCTCAATGTCAATATTACCGCTCCTCTGTCGAAGTAAGTGTTCATCTCTCTGAAGACAACTGCACTTTAGAGCAGTATATCTTCTGATACCTTGATGGCAGCTACCTTTGCCTGAAAAAAACTGTAGTGGTTTGATAGCCCGAAGCTAGAGTTGATGGTTAGCTCCCAACAAAAAACTTTCCCTCCCATCTTCGCCCTTTGCATCGATGGGTAAAAAAGCTCTGTTGCTTAAAATTTACTTGACTAAACATAAACTTTAGTAAGTTAACGTAAACTTACTTACCTTAAAGTTAGCTTAATAATAAACATTACAGACTTAATGTGAACTAATTAAACTTAACATATAATTTATTGACTTAACGTAACATACATTTAATATAAACTTTAATGACTTAACGTATACTTTACTTTAATTTAAATGAACATAAACTTTCCTAACTTAACGTGAACTTATTTCTCTTATAATTATCTAAACGTAAACTTACTTAACTTAAACTGTACTGACGTAACTTAAACTTAACTTAAGGTAAACTTGACCTACTTAGCGTGAACGTGTAACGTAAAATTATCTAACTTATAGTTAACTAAACCTCACTTAACTTAATCTCTACTTTACTCAAACTTAACTTAAGATAAACTTTATTTATAACTTAAACTTGGCTTAACTTAAACTCAACTTCACATAAACTCAGCTTAACATTATATTAAATTACTTGACGCAAACTTACTTTACTTAATATAAACATGACGTACAATCACTAGTTTATCATAAACTTACTTAATGTAAAACTTACTTAACTTAGCATTGCTTTTACTGATCTTGTTTCACATAAGCCTAACTTAACATAAATTTTACTGCTTTAACGTGAACATACACATCTTAAAGTTAACTTAATATAAACTTACTTACTTTATTTAAATTTAACTTTACTTAAACATAACTTAAGTATACTTGATATACTTAACGTGAACATGTAACAAGAAATAAACTAATTTAAACTTAAATTAACATAAACTTTATTGACCGTAAGCCTAACTTTAACTTAACTTAACATAAACTTTACAAACCTAAGGCAAACTTTCTTAATTTAAAGTTGACTTAACATAAGCTTACTTAACTTCACTTAAACTTCATAGACTTAACTTAACACTAACTTTACTTAAACTTAACTTAAAAATTACCTTACTGACTTAACTTAAACTTAACTTTACATAAATCAACTTAACATTAACTTAACTTACTTAACTTAAAAGAACCTTAACTGACTTAACGTCAACTTCACATAAACTTTACAGACTTAACTAAAACTTACTTAAATATACATAACCTAACTTAGCGTAAATGCACTTAACTCAACTTAACGTAAATTGACTTAACTTTACATAACGTAATTGTACTTATCTCAAATTAGCGTAACTAACAAAAAACAAAAGTTCTTAATATGCCACATCTATTTCTTATGATATTAAAGCAAAGAATCATCTTTGCTATTTTCCGGTTTACAATAAAATTTTACATATTTAGAGGCTGATCTCCAAAAAAAAAATTTTTTTTTTCGTTGTGCATACAAATGCGCACACGACCTGCTCGATAACTCGCATAAACTTTAATGCATTCACGCAAAGCTTTCTCTACGCAGATTTTGCCTTCAGCGCACAAGAATACAAAGCAGCTGCTTAGCAAATGACATTTACAGCTCCATTAAAATCCGCCCGACAGCGAACACCTTGCAGGAATTAGTTAAAAGCATATGTAAGTAGGTGCTGATACACAAATGAGCGCCAGCAAATTAAGGCTGCATAAGAGGATGACAGGGTTCCGCAACAAGGGAGGGTGGAGGCAGGTGTGAAACACTTTAATGAGTTATTTGCAGCGAGCAACGCGACAAAAAATGCGCATTTCAGCGCCATAAAGTGAGAAAGGCAAGTGTGGCGAAAGGTGAAAAAATATTAAATTTGCATAAAAAACAACAACAAAAAAAAACAAGGAAAAAAAAACACAAACAAAAACAAATGAATATGAGTGTTTACAGAGGAGTGCAAATAATTCGCTTTAAATATTTATGAGGTGCTTGCAATCAACTCAGCTGCGCATATATAGATGTGGGTGTGTATTTATGTGTGTGTATGGGTATATTCGTGTGCATGTGTGTGCGTGTAGTGCAACAAACATCAAGCGAGTCAAACACGTGCATTTCTGTTGTTGCCAGTGCAAAGCTGCAAAGATAAATTTCACGTATTTGCTTGCTAAACTAAAATAACGGTTTGTCAACTATTTGTACACACACACATACACCCACAAAGCACTTTGCATACAAAAACAATTATTTCACTGTTTGTTTGTTTGTTGTTTGCAATGCAAATTTTCATAGCGGGTAATTTAAAGCCGCTCAGCGCTCGCACGCCAACGCGCCCACACACACAAAACACGCCACCATTTTCAGCGTCAGCAATTTACAGTTGCCAGCACACACTGGTGCACTATCGCTCGCCCAACTACTCCCACTCAAATGCATTTACTCGAACACTGTACAAATGAATTTATTTATGTACCGTTACAATCGGCAAAAAACGGCACTTTTTTGCTCGCGCTTCTACTAGTCTTCCGCTGGTCACACGGCAGGGTCGCTGCAATTTTGCTGGCAGTATCAGCATACAAGCATTTATTCATCCATTCGATAGCATAGTTTTAGGCGCTGCAATGTTTTCTCTCTTTATACATGGGTATACTATGTGTCTCGTCGATTGCCCCACTCGAATTACGTGTTATCTTTATGCGTTTCGCCATCAGCTACTACGTTATTTCTTCAATGCCGTTGTAATCCGCTGCGAGCTGTTTGACAATGCACACGCACACACCTACATATGCGCATAGCTGGCTGCATACATCAATAAACGCGCTTGTGCAGTTGTCTGCGTCTGTGTTTAGCTGGTTTTCGTTGCTTACAACTAGCTGCAGGCGTTTCACAAAGAAGCTGCTTACATGCAGGCGCAAATTTCTCCCTTACATAGCTATGCGTGGGTATGTGTGCCACTTGGTTACATATACATATATCCGGCTGCTTCTATTGCTATGTTGCATGTTTGCTCTGCACTCCTATAAATATGTAACGTAAAATGGTGATTGTGTCGTTGCTGTGATTTGGCATGCAAAGGGCATGTTTCCAATTGCTCCTGCCGAATGCAATGCCTTAGCCCCACTTTCCGCTCAGTCTATGTCTCGCACTGTTACTGCAATTGCAACCAAATCGAGCTAGATACTTGGCCATTGCGTGTACACTGCACGAAAATGATAGCTTTAAGTTTGCTTGAAAAACACTCAAAATGTCAGAAAGTAAATTGGTTCTGTCGATTATTTGAGTAAAAAAATAAAAGAAACAGTTCTAGGCGGAGATGACAATATTATGTAGAAGTGTTTTTGTTGTTGTAGCAGCAGAATTCTGTCGAGTTTACAGTCTTTGGCCGGAAAAAAAAAGCTGTCTGTCGTGGGAACGACAACTTTCATAAGTGTCTTGGGAGTTGGTAACCCACAGCCCCTTTCATTCTAACTCCCGTAAGCTTGGAAAGCGCTAACCAACAACCAAAACTTCTGCGGCCGTGAGATTCTTCTGGGCCAGTGTAGAACGCAAGTGGTCCTCCGAACTGCTTGCTTGAAGCAAAATTAATCTTGTTGCAATGGTTGATGATCTGAGAGGATACTTTTTAAGCTCACCTGGGGTTAGATGAGGTATCTTGTTGGATGAAAATTCTTAAAGCCGTATATATAACTCAGCTGGTATTTGCCTACACTACACTGAAAATATCTCAACAAAAAACACAACTTCAGCGAAACTGGCGTTGTGGCTGGGATTGACATTAGCTTCCTTTAATTTCTGTTTAACCTCAAAACGCTTTAAGCGTTATTGATTGAAATCTAAACGTTTTGTGGTTAGTGTGAAGTGAAGGGCGGCCTCGGAACCATTTCTACTTTCTCTTATATGCTCATATAGAAACGGTCGCTCTATAAAAGATTGCTGAAAACCCTGAAATTTCATCAAGTGAGTTGATCGAAAGCTTTGGATTGGATCCTTCCTTTCGTACAATGAAAGGCGACTACGAACATTTGGTTTAAAAAACTATGCCGAAAAAACAAACTTTGATTTCCATGCCGAATAGGAAAAAAGGACTAAATTTTGCAAAAGAATATAGAAATATGCCAACCACATTTTGAGAAAAAGTAATTTGGTCGCCTGAATACAAATTAGAACTACAGCTGTTGACAGCTAATTAGAAACGCTCCCT